>NC_053433.1:37291436-37353887 GCF_007990345.1 Gossypium hirsutum
GTGTTACAGAACTTGTGGCTTAAACCAAGCCTAATTTCACCTTACACAGTTGAGCACACGGGCCTGTGTCTCGACCGTGTGTCTATTGTAATTTAGCTATTTAAATCAGTCTTGAGCATAGCCTAAACACACAGAGATGTCTGGTGGCCGTGTGAGGCACACAGCCTTGGTACATGGGCGTGTGTGGCCATTTCAAAGGGTACAGGGGCTAGACACACGGGCATGTGGTCTGCCGTCTGACCCAAGTCAGTTTCGACCATGGCCAAGGCACACAGGCATGTCTTGTGGCTGTGTGGTTAAGTCAGTACGTATGCCCTATTTTGCCATGGTTTAGACACACGGATGTGTCTAAAGCCATGTGAGGCACACGACCTATTCACACGGGCGTGTGACCTGTGAAACTTTGAAAATTTTGTTAAGTTTCTGAGAAAATTTGTGTGTGCTCGGTTTAGTTCTGACCCCTTTCTAATACATGTTTAAGGTCTCATTGACCTGTGTAAGGGACTTTGTAATGATGTGTGGCGGTGATGCTATGATGTTTGAGAAATGAATGCGAAATGTTTAGATTTTTTCGGTAACGCTTTTAACCCTAGTCCAACGATGGATATGGGTTAGGGGTGTTACATCAATTGAGTATAAAATGAATTAAATTGAGGCTAAATTCATTTATATAGATCTAGAAAGACGCAATAAAGACTTAGATCGAGGAAATGAAAAGGTGTCGGATTAATAGATTTACCTACACGAACAAGTGTCGAGGTAAGTTCATATAACTAATTTATGTTTATTTTTATACTGTAATTCAATGTGGTATGTTTTTGTATAAATTATATAAATGTTATAAATGTATGGAATAATCACATGCCTGTTAATGTTCAGAAAATGGTAAGTTTCGCTTGAATAATAAAACTCGATGGATACATGATTTCTTGTATTGAATGTGGTCCTGCATATGTTGCAGATAGAATATAGCTAAGACAAGCAATCATGTTATAAGCCTCTTGAGCATCCTATTATATAGTTCCTGCGAGCATTTTGATCAGTAGTGATTTTGCATGTGGTGCGCACTACCGCAGCTCTTAGTGAGCATCCTGTTACACGATTTGATCGATTGTGATTCAAAAATTATTGCAGACACAAACACAGCTCTTCGTGAGTGTCCTGATATAAGCTCTTATGAGCTTCTTGACATGGCTCACTTGAACTCTCTGTTGTGCTATTCGGTTCTCTTAGTTAATAACTCTTCAAAGTTACCTATAAAGCTCAATGAGCTTCTTGTTCTAAACTCTTATGAGTTTCCTGTTTAGCCTGGATAAGCTTCTTGATACATGGCTTACATAAACATCCTATTACATGGCTTGAGAGAGTGCTTCCTGATTATGTGCCTTATTTGGGTACCCCTGAATATGAATTGATGGATTTTAGTTTTGTACACTTTAAGTGTACTACATGAGTGTATCAATCGATATTTTAAATAAATTCAACGGATAAAGTTGATATGAATAAACTGAACTTAAATGATTTGTCATGGAAATGTACATGTAATATGGAATAATAATATGGAAAGCATATAGATATATGAAAGTCATTAAATGATGAGCTCGTCCATGTTCTTGGTATTATGTGAATTACTTGACTAACATGATTGGTGGAGATGTGTGTTTTAGGCTAATAGCCAAATTGCTTGGATGCATTTTTGTATGCTTATCTTGAATATAAATATATGGTAAGTTAAATTTCTATTATATGAACTTATTAAGCATTTGAAATGCTTATAGTTTTCTTTTACTCTATTCTATAGTGCTCGGAAGCTCGTAAAGGTTGGAATCGGTCAGAGCATCATCACACTATCCTTCAAATCCTTTTGGTATAAATAGGAAACTTACTTTAGTAATATGGCTTGTATAGGTTAATGGTTCCAAGTGAGGGTACGTAAATGTTTTGGTTGTATGACAGACCGGCATGAGTTTCAGTCGTGTGTGACACACGACCATGCGTATGGGCGTGTGGTTTGGTCGTGTGTCCCTTGCATCTTAAAATTAGAGAAACAAAATACTCAGAATTGAGCCCACAGGCAGAGACATGGGCATGTGTCTCAGTCGTGTGAGAAACACGGCTCAGCACATGGGCGTGTGTCCTGGCCATGTAACCCTTACACCTAATTTTTGAAAATTAAATTGTCAACATGGTCTAGCACACGGGCATGCAGCTAGCCATGCGACCCAAGTTAGAGAGTTAGACAAGTAAGGACATGGGCTGGAACATGGCCGTGTGCCTCACATCGAATACCCACATGGCCTGGGACATGGGCTTGTCATTGGTCGTGTGATCCACATGGCCTGGCTACACGGGTGTGTTTCATCTGTACCTAAGAGAAATTTTAAGATTTTGCAAAAAATTTTATGTGATCTCGGTTTAGTCCCGACTTGATTCCAATATTTATTTTGGGCCTCGAGGACCTATATAAGGGACATTATGATTGATTGTGATTGATTTTCAGAAATGAATAGTAAATGACTTAAATTAATTGTATTTGAATTATAAAATACGGTAATGCTCTGTAACCCTATTCCGGCGACGGATACGGGTTAGGGGTGTTACATAATGCAACTATAGTTGCATCAAATTATAAAATAATCATATTCCGATGATCATATCTTTCTTTTAAATTATTCCATTGTAACACCATTTACCTTCCTTATAAGGTGCCATATCTCGTTTTCTAATCCTAGTCGCGGGTCTGAGGTATAAGGTGTCATATTTGATTTCGAAGCAACTGCGATTAAATTTAATCTAATTCACATCATTAAGCATAAAAACACAATAAATAATCTTTCCCAAGTCTTTTACGAGCTTATAAAATCTGAAGACTATCTCGAGGTCAAACTAGAACTAAATTGAAATTTTTCAAAATGTGCCAAGTTGATATTGCGATATCCAGGACTTGATATTGTGATTTTCTAGATAGTGGCTAAACTTCAACATATGTCATGATTTCGATGATAGTAGCCAAACATCCCATGAATGAGGATCGAATATTGTAGTGCCAGACAAAAATTATGTAGATCCTACATAAAAAATATAACTACACTCGACCAAATAAATTTAAAATATCTAATCCTAAAATTTAAAATTGTCCAACAAAACAAAATAAGATACCGAAGTCTTAAAGAAAATAGTAATAATTAGGTCTGAAACAATTTTGTTATGATCTAGTCGTAGTCGGTCTCCAACTCCTCCACCCTTATTCCTTTCCCTTTTCCCATTTCTCGACCCGTGGTTGCTTTATTAGCCTGTTTACCCAATGACTGGGTCGGGCTTCTTTCACTTTGTTCGTGAATCTTGACTCCCTTTGTTGAAGGGCATCCCGATTGGAACACTTGCTCGTAGTCATATGGGGAAAACGATATGTCATCATCATCCTTTCCTTCATTGTCATCATCGTATCATTATGGGATTAAAAAATGATAATGCATTGAGACTAAGGTGTAGTTGATTGATTACAAAGTGTTGTCATTGACATAGAGATGTCAAAATTGATACATGAGTATCTGTTAGAGAACAACGTACTGCACTGACTCGCTATGAGTATGTTTCTTGGATTATTATGTAATAGTCACAACATTACTCATAGTGATAACTATGTATATGGCCTTCAGACTTGAGATCATCATTTTCCCAACATCGTGAGTCGTATATTTTGACATAGTCAAACATCTACCATAATAGGTTATACTATGAAGACTGATGTTGGGTATGTTGCAATCTATGTAGTGGGATATGATTGATCAAGATAAGATTTGTCCCTCCTACATAATGGGAGCAATATCTTAGGCCTCTTGATGGAGTAAGACTAGAAATGTATGGCCATGCTTGAATAAGTTGATATGAGATATTACTCTTATTTGTTTATTGTAGTCTACTTAGAATAATAAGAAATATGAGATTGGACTATACAAGTTTGACTATTCCATGACTTGTGTCCAATCTAGATATTAAGGATAAAATGATATAATACATGTAAAAAATTATTACAGAAAGGATATGTCGAATCACAACTTCTTGTAAGTTAGGTAGCAATGATGCATTGCTAGATACCACTCATTGCTTGTAATATTCGAAATGTTCTAGTATTACTACTAACGTTGCTAGAGCTTATAGAGTCACACTCTATAGTTGAAGGGAACAAAATCCAAAATCATTTGGTATTGTATTTAGCTGTCACATGAATTAAATTAATTATTAAATTAATTATTAATTTAATTTAATTTGATAGTTAAATATTGAACACATTATCTATACAAACTTGTTGTACACAAAAAGAGAAGAAAGATAAAATTAATATATGAATTCGATTCATACAAAATATTAATTGTATGTAGTTGGAAACACGAAAATATACACACTTTTCATGCCATTTTTAACTTAAATTCATGCAGTTTCGGTAAAATTCTTGTCGAAAAATATATAATTATTATAAAATAATTAAATTGAACTCAAATTATGAAAATTTTGAATTTTAATTAATTCTATATCAAATTTTGACTGATTTTGATTATTTTTTAACAAATTTGCACAAAGGGTTAAAAACAGCTCAGCAGACACTACTAGAAGCGTAGAACCGAGAAGCAATTTTGAAGCATCAAGGTAAATTAATTTTTCAGCCTAAGAAGATTCGAATTATGTGTATTAATTCATAATAGAATTAATTTTAATTTTAATCCAATTTAATTTGGATTAAATAAATTATTATTAATTAATTATGAAATGTGGCCCAGTTGAGCTAAACCGAGAAAACTAATCCAACCGAGCACTGGGCAGCCCGAAACTCTACCACATGCTGACCCAATCAGACCTATTTGGCTTGAAAAATGGCCTTTTAAGACTCCTTCAATTTGCATTCAAACCCTTCACTATTCATGCCTTTCAAGATTTTCCCTTACCTAAAAATAGCATGTTTGAAATCTTCAAACATGCCACCTGTGTAGCTGGCCATGGGGGGGAGCCTTTGGCTTCTTATTTTGGCTATTTTTAGCAGCCTTCTCAAACTATAAATACCCCCTTTCTGCTCACTTTGAACACATCTCAAACCCATTCATTTCTTCACTTCTCTCACACTTTTCTCTATTCATTTCCTTCTATTGTTCTTCATTTTATTCCCCATATTATTTTTCCGATTTCACCTCTTGAAAAAGAGTCCTTCAAGCACCATTTGGAGCAGTATTGTAACACCCCTAACTCGAATCCAATCACTGGATTAAGACTAAGAGGTATTACCGAACTAAACATTTAATTATCTCATTCACATTGTAAATAAACATAAACAAAGATCGAGCTGAAATACATACTAATATTTAAGTTATACGCCATTTCCGTATGGCCAAAATATTTACAATTTCAAAACATCGTTATCATCAGCCTAACCTATACATGCCATATCAAGTCCAAAATATAACTGTACCAAAAAGATTGATAGTGTGATGAACTGCTGACGATCCCCGAGTCGGTGGCCAAAATCAACAATCTATAAAACAGAGAAATAAAGAACAGAGTAAGCTTTCAAAGCTTAGTAAGTTTTAAGCATCACAAACAATTAAAGACTTTTCGAAAATCGAAACATTCATTTAAACATACTTATTCTCAACTCAAATTACTTTATGCCCAAATACACATAAACATATACATAGATTTCTCAGCACATATTTTTCTTCTACTTAAAGTTCATACGATGCATTTATATCAAATAATCTCATATATTAACAACATTTGACCGAATAGGTCATTGGTTTACTCGTAGATACAACAATCATTCACACTTAAGGATCATTCTTTAATACTAATAATTCACAAAATCATTGACTGACTGTACATGAGTACATAAAGAAATTTTGACATATAATTCATATACAAATATACCATGACCGATTAAATCATTCTCATATTCACAAATATAACCATCAATCATATTTATATATATATTCTTCTTTGATGCTAATGATTCACTTCGAAATCAATTTAACGATGAGTAAGTAATACATACCTGAACATCTTAAATGTATAGTACTTACTCGATGATGGTTTACTGCAAACATTCAATATCGTAATCTTACTTAACTTACTGGCGTTAAGCCTGTCAGGTCTTAGGACTTGAAACTAATTACCAGCACAAGCCTTTGGAAATTTAAACTCGGTATAGTACCAGCTCGAAGCCTGCGGGATTTTAGCCCGGACGTATTTCCAGCACGTAGCCTGCAGACCTTAAGTCCGGTTATAATTCCAGCACATAGCCTGCAGACCTTAAGTCCGGATATAATTCCAGCACATAGCCTGTGGACCCTAAGTCCGGATATAATTCCAACATATACCCTGCGAACCCTAAGTCCGGATATAATCATCACTGAATATCATGCATACTTATTCGCAAGAAATTTCAATTCACATAACATCTCACAATCATAGTTCATTTATTCCCTTCGAATAATAGCATAACATGGGCACCATTCATATAACTTTTGGCTCAATAACATACATAAGAATATATGTCCATTTTACTTTCCAAGCTTAACTTCTAATGTCTACTCAGCTTTAAGCCTTAAAAATAAATTATTTGTCACTCAACTATATTCAAATAGATTCAATAGATTGTAGTACAGTTATCATACACATATCAAGACATTATCAATTATGTACTAAATGTGACTATTCAAAACTTACCTCGGATATACTTGAACGGTTGCGGAAAGGCTACTCAATTACTTTATCTTTTCCCCTATCCAACTTCGACCCTCTATGCTCTTGAGCTTAAATTCAAAAATTTTAAACTAGTCATTATTCAACTATTCAAGCATTACTTCAGAAATATAATATATATATTCGACTTTCACACATATAGATCATAGTAAGTTTATAAGAAAACACTAAGCAACTCATTAACAAATTTTTATCAATGTTTACCACATAATCACAAATTCACAATAAGCTGTCTTCCTGAGCAACAGTCACCAAATTATTTATAACTGGAGCTACAAAACTCCAAATCAATTTTCGTAAAATTTCCCTGAAAATAGACTCATATATATTTTATCCATAAAATTTTCATAATTTTTAGTTTTTCCAATCAATACCAGATTTTTCTTAAAATATCCCCCTGTTTCGCTGTTTGATTAATCTGACCACCCTTTACTACGAATCAAATTTCTAATGTACAGAAGTCAAAATATGTTCTCGTTGATTTTATTTGAAACTAGACTCATTAAGCTTTAATTACATAGTTTATTCAGCTTCTGAATCCACTCTCACAATTTATGGTGATTTTCCAAAATCACATTACAGCTGCTGTCCCAAGCAGATTTATTACAATATACTATTTCACAACTCTTTGCATTCATATTATTTAAACATGTATATCACCAATCAATTTCATCACATATCTATAATTTCACTTAAGCATAATCTCAATCCAAATATATCCATTGTCCATATATCAAGCTTACTTCAAGCTATTTATAATTTATTCATATCATTAACCAAATATAGTTATGCAACCAAAACACAAATCATACATACCTTATAATATGCATATCAAAATAACTCCAACCATGATCGGATATAACCAAATTTAAACATGAAAATTAAGCCATTTTCGAACTCCTATACTCAATCAATACATACCAAAAGCTAATTTTTTCATATCCGTCAACTCGAACCTAAAACCATAACCGAATACTCAAGTACATATTATCTATTCTATTATTACAATTTATGCACATGTGGCTAAAACAAATTGAACCATTTTGAACACAAATATCAACTAAAAATACAACCATTTCGCATGTTTATTATTATGCTTATAATTACATATTTTCAATATAAGCTAAATCATGACCGAATTATTACTATAATTGACAACATTAACAAACCATTTCCAAAACATATAACACCATCAAAGACATCCGTACAACCTATAGCCAAATGCATCATTTCAAATCAATAACAAAAATTAAATCATGGGCTATGAAAGGAGCTTAGCAATTAACTCAATTTCACATAAATTATCAAGAAATAAAATCAAACATACCTCCAATTAGAAACATCAAAGCCAAATATCCAAGAACCCTTTTGTTTTGCTTGTTCTTTAAATTTCAGCAAAATGAAAGAAGAATGGATGAAAACTTTGTTTTTCCCACCTATTTTCTTTTATTAAATTATATAATTCCTCTTATAATATCATTAAATATTATATTACCAACATGGAATCATATAATATTCATTAGGTTATTATTTTACAATACAAAATACATATTTTTCTTGTCAACTTTCATCATTGCCGTCCACAAATTTAATAGTGGTCCATTTGACATGCAAGTCCTCCTTGTAATATACCATGCATTATTCGGCCCTCTAAATTCTTCCTATCACATTTTTAAGTTTTAACACGCAAGTCCTTTTTAGCTATTTCCACATGCAAATGACAAAGTTAAGACACGATACTTTCACACATACACTTTCACATATAATAAGCATAGAATATAACATTTAATTATTATCGTGACTCGGTTTTGTGGTCCCGAAACCACTTCCCGACTAGGGTCAAATTAGGGCTGTCAGAACTCTCCTCCCCTTAGAAATTTTTGTCCCCGAAAATCTTACTAGCGAAAAGGTTAGGATAATGTTCTTTCATTGAGTCTTCTGGCTCCCAAGTCGCTTCTTCAACCCCGTGTTTGAGCCACAGTACTTTCACTAATGAGATTTTCTTATTTCGTAGTTCTTTTACTTCACGAGCCAAAATACGAACCGGTTCTTCTTCGTAACTCAAATCAGATCGAATCTCAACTTCCAATGGACTAATTACATGCGATGGATCGGATCTATAACGTCGATGCATCGAAACATGAAAAACAGTGTGAATCTTTTCAAGTTCAGGGGGCAAAATCAATTTGTATGCTACTGGCCCAACTCGTTTGGATATTTCATACGGCCCGATGAACCTCGGACTCAATTTGCCCTTACGACCAAATCTAAGCACCTTTTTCCAAGGTGAAACTTTAAGAAATACTTTGTCTCCGATCTGATACTCAATGCCTTTTCGTTTTAAATCCGCATACGACTTCTGACGATCTGAAGCTGCTTTCAGACTTTCACGGATCACTTTTACTTTCTGTTCAGCATCATTAATCAAATCAACCCCGAAGATTTTACTTTCACTGAGCTCGGTCCAAACAACAGTGTACGGCATTTACGACCGTACAAAGCCTCGTAAGGTGCCATCATAATGCTTGATTGAAAACTATTGTTGTAATCGAATTCAATCAAAGACAAACACCGTTCCCATGAACCACTAAACTCAAGGATACAACATCTCAACATATCCTCGAGTATCTGAATTACTCGTTCTGATTGACCGTCCGTCTGAGGATGAAATGTAACACCCCGAACCCGAGACCGACACCGGAGTCGGACACGAGATGTTAACAAACTTTGAAAAATTTTTCCAGACACTGCCCAGTCTGAGTACTAGTCGCTTCAAAAATCATATCTTGAGTTTCACAACTCGAAAATCAGTTTTGTGATTTTTCCCTGAAACTAGACTCATGTCCCCACCTATTTATTTTTTCTAGAATTTTTGGTCAGGCCAATTAGTACAGTTTATTAGTCAAAGTCTCCCATGTTACAGGGGTCGACTACACTGACCTTTTCTCATTACGACTTGGATATCTCTCTGCACAGAGCTTCAATACTGATGCCGTTTGTTTCTATGGAAGCTAGACTCAGAGAGGAATCCATACATATATGGTATGACCCCTAATTATCTCTGGTCAATTTATAGTGAATTTCCAAAGTCGGAACAGGGAATCCAGAAACTGTTCTGGCCCTGTTCCACAAGAACCCGAATATCTCTTACTGTACTGTTCATATGATTGTTTCGTTACTTTCATATGAAAGTAGATTCATCAAGGTTCGATTACATAATTTATTCACTATTTAATTCCACTCCTACGAATTCTTGTGATTTTTCCAATCTACACCACTGCTGCTGTCAGCCTCTGTTTTCAAAGTAAACCTTACCTATTTTCGGGGTTTCATGGACCAACTAGGGCCTTGTCATACATATGCCCACATATGATCATACTTAGCCATTCCAATGGCTGATCATTTGCTCAACACTTCCATTCCAACTATAGTTACATCATGAAACCATCTATACATTCATAAACACGAATGGTCTAATGCCATACTCCACTTCTACAAGCCATTTTCGCATGGCTGTACACTTATACATTTCATAAAGTACTCGAAAAACAACAATGGGTAGTCCTATACATGCCATATCAAAATTCAACCAAAATAGTACCCAAAAGAGCCTTTGATAGTGTGGGCGACTTCGACTTCAAGATCCCGAGTCCGATAGCTGGAGAACCAAAAATCTATAAAACAGAGGAGCAGTGTAACGAGTAAGCAATTTATGCTTAGTAAGTTTTGAGCAAGGAATTCCAGCATAAACAAAGAATAACACACATTTAGCTAAACGGAATATTTCATAATACGCAATTTACCGATATCAAACTTGCTTCACAACATTAACAACGCTTATGTACATACACAATAGACTAACTTAGCCGAAGGCCGGTAGCTCGTTTATCAACTGAGCGAACATTTATTTGTAAGGGCTCGATTAAATTCAACACATACGTAACATATCCCCATATTGGGATGTTTTTCAAGTATTCGCTGGAATTTTACAGCAAGCTCATTCATTACCAAATCACGTACCTTCGGGATTTAACCGGATATAGCTCCTCGTTCAAATGCCTTCGGGACATAGCCCGGTTTTAGTAACTCACACAATGCCTTCGGGACATAACCCGGATTTAATAACTCGCACGAATGCCTTCGGGACTTAACCCGGATTTAGTATCTCGCACAAAGGCCTTCGGGGCTTAACCCGGAATTTGTATCTCGCACAAATGCCTTCGGATCTTAGTCCGGATATATTCACTTAGCACAAAGCCTTCGGGACTTAGCCCGGACAGCATTCAATTAATCATGCACATCTAACAATAATTCATGGCACATTCATATTTCATTTTCATTTACGAAACTCAAACACAAGGCACATATCGTCCTTGCACATTCGGCTCAATAGCCACACATAGAGCATGATTTAATCACATCGTAATTTAAGCTCTCTTACTCAAGAACTTACCTCGGGTGTTGTCGAACGATTCCGCTAGCTATTCAACCACTTTTTCCTTCCCTTTATCGGATTTATTTCCCCTTTGCTCTTGAGCTTAATTAAACAAATAAATTGATTTCATCATTTAGGCATCAAAAAGATGAACACAAGGCACTTAGCCCATATTTATACATTAGACATTAAAGTCTCATACATGCAAAAATCATGCATCAACACAACATATTAGCTAATTTCTTTCCCCTTGGCCAAATATGCATGTCTATTTTTTGGGGTCGATTTCAACACTTAATACACACATATACACACTAGTAAAGCATCCTCCCCCTTTTCATCAATTTAACACATGCATTGCTCATTAACATGCAAAGTTACATTCGGCCTTAGCACACATCTTGCTAGCCGATTCTTCTCCATTTAGCAACCAATGCACATATGTGCTCACACAAAAATGCTAAAAAGGAGGTTCAAGAATCATCAAGCCATCATCACATGCATCATTAACAAGCTTCATATTTTGCATGCAATGGCATTAACACAACCTCCACCTAGGCCGAATCTTAACTCATCCTCATGCCTCATCACCACAACATCAAACACCAACCAAGAATGATGCATCCATGGTCAAGTGCCAATTACATCACATAGCAAGATTTAGACCATGGGCTAGGTAGAACTCAAGCTAACAACTAAAACATGCATGCATCTCATGGAACATCATCAAACATACCTTAGCCTAGCTACATGCATGGCCGAATCTCTTCACCTTTCTTCTTCTTTCCTCCTTAAAATTTTTGGCCAAGGATGAACCAAAGGATGAGAAAATTTTTTCTTTGTTTTTCTTTCTAATTTAGGCTAAATGAAGGTGAGAAAAGGATGAACAAAGATCTTCTCCTCTCTTTTCTTTAGCTCACGGCAATGGGGGGGAAAAGAATCAACTACACATTTTTTTTTTGTGTATTCATCATACTCCTTTTCATTATTTAATTTCCATGCCTATTATTTTATTTTTTTCCACCCATGATGCACCAACAAAACATGTCTATGACATGTCTTGGCCATCAAACTTGGTCTATCATGCTTGTCATGGCCGGCCACTACTAGTGGGGGGGGAATTTGACATGCAAGTCCCCCCTTTGTCCACATGCACTAATAGGTCCTCACACATTGACCTATCACATTTTAGAATTTTCTCACATACGTCCTATTGACTAAATTCACATGAAATCAACCAAATTGAAGCTTGAAATTTTCACACATTCATAATTACATATTCTAGACAATAAGTATCACATTCAAACATTTCGGTGACTCGGTTTAGCGGTCCCGAAACCACTTCCCGACTAGGGTCAACTTTGGGCTGTCACAACTCTCCCCCACTTAAGAAATTTTCGTCCCCGAAAATCTTACCGGTAAATAGGTTTGGGTATCGTTCTTTCATCGAGCTCTCGGTCTCCCAAGTAGCCTCCTCGATCCCGTGTTTGAGCCATAACACCTTTACTAGCGGAACTCTTTTGTTTCGCAACTCCTTCACTTCACGAGCTAGGATACGCATCGGTTCTTCTTCATAGCTCATGTCGACTTGAATTTCAACCTCTGATGGGCTAATTATATGCGATGGATCAGATCGATAGCGTCGAAGCATCGAAACATGAAAGACGTCATGAATCTTTTCAAGCTCCGGGGGCAAAATCAATCTATACGCAACCGGACCAACTCGTTCGGAGATTTCGTACGGCCCAATGAATCTTGGGCTCAACTTGCCCTTACGGCCGAACCTGAGTATCTTTTTCCAAGGTGAAACCTTAAGGAACACTTTGTCTCCCACCTGATACTCGATGTCTTTTCGTTTCAAATCTGCGTACGACTTCTGACGATCCGTGGCTACCTTTAGACTTTCACGGATTACCTTTACTTTCTGTTCAGCATCTTTAATCAAATCAACTCCGAAAATTTTACTTTCACCGAGCTCGGTCCAAAACAATGGTGTACGACATTTACGACCGTACAAAGCCTCGTAAGGTGCCATCTTAATACTTGATTGAAAACTATTGTTGTAAGCGAATTCAATCAAAGGTAAATACCGTTCCCATGAACTACTGAACTCGAGGATGCAACATCTCAACATATCCTCAAGTATCTGAATTATCCGCTCGGATTGACCATCGGTTTGGGGGTGAAAAGCAGTGCTAAAATGCAACTTGGTACCCAGAGCTTCTTGCAATTTCTTCCAAAATCGTGAGGTGAATCTCGGATCTCTATCCGACACGATAGAAACAGGTACCCCGTGTAATCTCACAATTTGATAAATGTACAATTCAGCTAGTTTATCCAATGAAAAATCCGTACGTACGGGGATGAAATGAGCCGACTTAGTCAGTCTATCAACAACAACCCATATCGCATCCTTCTTACTTGCTGACAAGGGCAGTCCGGACACAAAGTCCATTGTGACTCGATCCCATTTCCACTCGGGTATCTTGATCGGCTGGAGTAATCCTGAAGGCACTTGATGTTTCGCTTTCACTTGTTGACATATTAAACATCTCGAAACAAAGTCGGAGATGTCCCGTTTCATACCATGCCACCAAAATTGACGTTTCAAATCATTGTACATTTTCGTACTCCCCGGGTGAATTGACATTTGGCTACAATGGGCTTCGTTCAGAATCATCGAAATGAATTCCGAATTCCTTGGAACACACAAACGATTTTTGAACCTCAAACAATCATCATCATTAATTTGAAACTCCGATTCCTCGTTCGGAAAACACTTAGCCCGTTTTGCAACCAATTCATCATCGACTTTCTGAGCTTCACGAATTTGGTGAGTCAATAATGGTTTAGCTTTTAATCCAGCTACTAACACATTGTCTGGTCGAACAGACAAATGCACGTTCATCGCTCGTAAAGCAAACAATGACTTCCGGCTTAAGGCGTCCGCAACCATGTTAGCCTTTCCCGGGTGGTAATCAATGACAAGCTCGTAATCTTTCAACAACTCAAGCCAACGTCTTTGTCACAGATTCAAGTCTTGTTGAGTCATCAAATATTTGAGACTTTTGTGATTCGAAAATACATGGCACTTCTCACCAAACAGATAATGTCGCCATATTTTTAAAGCAAACACGATGGCAGCTAGTTCGAGATCATGGGTCGGATAATTCCTCTCATGTGGCTTCAATTGTCTTGACGCATACGCCACGACTCGACCTTCTTGCATCAATACGCAACCCAACCCAAGTAGGGATGCGTCACTATAAATGACAAACTCTTTACCTGATTCGGGTTGCACCAAAATTGGAGCTTCAGTCAAATGAGTTTTCAGTTGGTCGAAACTTTTCTGACATTTCTCCGTCCACTCGAACTTAACATCCTTTTGAAGTAGCTTCGTCATTGGTGTGGCTATCATCGAGAAACCTTTCACAAATCGTCGGTAATAACCGGCGAGCCCCAAAAAGCTCCGAACTTCAGTAATATTTCTCGGAGGTTTCCAGTCAAGTATGGCTGAAATTTTGTTCGGGTCAACTCGAATACCCGACGCGGATACCACATGACCCAAGAAGCTAACCTCTCTTAACCAGAACTCACACTTACTGAACTTAGCATATAACTGCTTTTCCCGCAAAATTTGCAGCACTAGCCTCAGATGCTCAGCATGTTCGGTCTCATCTCTTGAATAGACCAAAATGTCATCAATGAACACAACTACGAACCGATCCAAATATAGTCTGAAGATCCGATTCATCAAATCCATAAATACCGCAGGGGCATTAGTGAGCCCAAACGGCATCACTAAGAATTCATAGTGACCATATCTCGTTCTGAAGGCAGTTTTTGGTATGTCCGATTCTCGAATTCGCAACTGATAATAGCCCGATCTCAAATCTATTTTCGAGAACACTGTGGCTCCCTTCAGTTGGTCGAACAAATCATCGATGCGCGGCAACGGATATTTATTCTTTATCGTCACTTTATTCAGTTGACGATAGTCAATACACAACCTCATGGTTCTGTCCTTCTTCTTCACGAACAATACTGGTGCACCGCAAGGTGAGAAGCTTGGTCGAGCAAAACCTCTATCTGTCAATTCTTGCAACTGAGCTTTTAACTCTTTTAACTCGGTTGGTGCCATACGATATGGGGCTATCGAAATCGGCGTAGTCCTAGGTGCAAGCTCAATACCAAACTCTATCTCCCGAACAGGTGGTAAACCCGACAATTCTTCCGGAAAAACATCCGGGTATTCACAAACCACCGGCACAGATTCGGGTTTCTTTTCTAATTCTTTGTCATCAAGTACATACGCAAGGTATGCTTCGCACCCTTTTCTTACATATTTCTGTGCCAACATTGCTGATATTACAGCTGGCATCCCCTCCAAGTCCGCAGACTCAATTCGGACTACTTCGTTATTTGCGCACCTCAAATCAATAGTCTTGCTCTTGCAATTCACAATCGCATCATGCGCGGTCAACCAATCCAAACCAAGGATAACATCAAATTCATCAAACGGCAAAAGCATCAAGTCCGCCGGAAAACAGGAACCTCGAATTTCCAGGGGACATTTCTCACACACTTTGTCGACAAGCACGTAATGACCCAAGGGATTTGACACCCGAATTACAAACTCAGTAGACTCAATAGGTAAAGTCTTACTGGATGCTAAGGTTTCACATATGTAAGAATGAGTAGAACCGGGGTCAATCAAAGCAATTACATTAGTATCAAAGAGAGTGAATGTACCGGTAATAACATCAGGCGAAGAAGAATCCTCGCGGGCACGTATAGCATAAGCTCTAGCAGGCGCACGAGCTTCGGATCTGGTTATATCATCTCTAGATCCTCTCTGACCACCACTAGCATTGCCCGTATTTCCAGATGGTCTACCTCGAGCAGTGGTAGCACCCGGTTTCCCACTCTGATTTTCATTCTGTTCAAACAACCTCGGGCAATCTTTAATGAAGTGGTCAACTGATCCGCACTTGTAACAGGAGCGGTCAGGGAATCTACAACTCCCCGAATGCCATTTACCGCAATATCGACATTTCATTCTATCTCGACGTTCATTCCCAACACTGGCGACCGAAGTGCCTCGTGTACCCACAGGGGGTCGATCACGATCTCGTCTAAAAAGGCCCGAAGTGCCTCTAAACTGGCCCGCATCATCTCAAAATCTCTTCGATGTCTGTTGAAGAGACCTTCCCGAGGATCTTTTACGAAACTCTCTAGTTCCCTCATCAACTCTTTGCTTTTCTTTTCTAAGCTCTTCGGCTTTACAAGCTCGTTCAACAAGTACCACGAACTCTCGTATTTCAAGAACGCCAACGAACATTTTTATATCTTCATTCAGCCCATCCTCGAAGCGTTTACACATAATAGCTTCGGACGAAATACATTCCCGAGCGTATTTGCTAAGTCTAACAAATTTTTGCTCGTAATCAGTAACCGACATGGAGCCTTGCTTAAGCTCAAGAAATTCCTTCCGTTTTTGATCAACAAATCTCTGACTGATATACTTTTTCCGAAACTCAGTTTGGAAAAACTCCCAAGTTACTTGCTCTCGGGGCACAATAGAAGTCAGAGTACTCCACCAATAGTAGGCAGAATCACGTAGCAAGGAGATAGCACACTTTAGGCATTCATCGGGTGTACAAGATAGCTCATCGAGTACCCAGATAGTGTTGTCCAGCCAAAATTCAGCTTGCTTGGCATCATCGCTATCCATAGCCTTAAATTCAGTAGCCCCATGTTTTCGGATTCTGTCAACTGAGGGCTTATTTGACCTTATTTGGTCCGTTACCGGTGGTATTGTAGGTGTGGGGGTAGTATTTGTCGGGAATGGAGGTTGTGGAACAGCCATATTAGTTCGAATGTATTGGTTGAACCAATCATTCATCACGCTATAGAATGCTTGTCTAGCTTCATCATTCGGATTACTAGCATTAGGTTGAGAGTCTGCCGGCACTGTCCCTTGTGCGGGAGCAGGCGCTACACTCTCAAGATCATCAGCTACCTCTCGGTCACGATCGGGATCCATTACTATAAACACCTTTACAATTGTCAGAAATCACCACACTATCAAGTAATCACATAAAATGGCATGTATAGCTAGACCCAACACATTACGGTAGTCCTAGAATCGACTAAACCATAGCTCTGATACCAATTTAATGTAACACCCCGAACCCGAGACCGACACCGGAGTCGGACACGAGATGTTAACAAACTTTGAAAAATTTTTCCAGACACTGCCCAGTCTGAGTACTAGTCGCTTCAAAAATCATATCTTGAGTTTCACAACTCGAAAATCAGTTTTGTGATTTTTCCCTGAAACTAGACTCATGTCCCCACCTATATATTTTTTTCTAGAATTTTTTGTCAGGCCAATTAGTACAGTTTATTAGTCAAAGTCTCCCATGTTACAGGGGTCGACTACACTGACCTTTTCCCATTACGACTTGGATATCTCTCTGCACAGAGCTTCAATACTGATGCCGTTTGTTTCTATGGAAACTAGACTCAGAGTGGAATCCATACATATATGGTATGACCCCTAATTATCTCTGGTCAATTTATAGTGAATTTCCAAAGTCGGAACAGGGAATCCAGAAACTGTTCTGGCCCTGTTCCACAAGAACCCGGATATCTCTTACTGTACTGTTCATATGATTGTTTCGTTACTTTCATATGAAAGTAGATTCATCAAGGTTCGATTACATAATTTATTCAATATTTAATTCCACTCCTACGAATTCTTGTGATTTTTCCAATCCATACCACTGCTGCTGTCAGCCTCTGTTTTCAAAGTAAACCTTACCTATTTTCGGGGTTTCATGGACCAACTAGGGCCTTGTCATACATGTGCCCACATATGATCATACTTAGCCATTCCAATGGCTGATCATTTGCTCAACACTTCCATTCCAACTATAGTTACATCATGAAACCATCTATACATTCATAAACACGAATGGTCTAATGCCATACTCCACTTCTACAAGCCATTTTCGCATGGCTGCACACTTATACATTTCATAAAGTACTCGAAAAACAACAATGGGTAGTCCTATACATGCCATATCAAAATTCAACCAAAATAGTACCCAAAAGAGCCTTTGATAGTGTGGACGACTTCGACTTCAAGATCCCGAGTCCGATAGCTGGAGAACCAAAAATCTATAAAACAGAGGAGCAGTGTAACGAGTAAGCAATTTATGCTTAGTAAGTTTTGAGCAAGGAATTCCAGCATAAACAAAGAATAACACACATTTAGCTAAACGGAATATTTCATAATACGCAATTTACCGATATCAAACTTGCTTCACAACATTAACAACCCTTATGTACATACACAATAAACTAACTTAGCCGAAGGCCGGTAGCTCGTTTATCAACTGAGCGAACATTTATTTGTAAGGGCTCGATTAAATTCAACACATACGTAACATATCCCCATATTGGGATGTTTTTCGAGTATTCGCTGGAATTTTACAGCAAGCTCATTCATTACCAAATCACGTACCTTCGGGATTTAACCGGATATAGCTCCTCGTTCAAATGCCTTCGGGACATAGCCCGGTTTTAGTAACTCACACAATGCCTTCGGGACATAACCCGGATTTAATAACTCGCACGAATGCCTTCGGGACTTAACCCGGATTTAGTATCTCGCACAAAGGCCTTCGGGGCTTAACCCGGAATTTGTATCTCGCACAAATGCCTTCGGATCTTAGTCCGGATATATTCACTTAGCACAAAGCCTTCGGGACTTTGCCCGGACAGCATTCAATTAATCATGCACATCTAACAATAATTCATGGCACATTCATATTTCATTTTCATTTGCGAAACTCAAACACAAGGCACATATCGTCCTTGCACATTCGGCTCAATAGCCACACATAGAGCATGATTTAATCACATCGTAATTTAAGCTCTCTTACTCAAGAACTTACCTCGGGTGTTGTCGAACGATTCCGCTAGCTATTCAACCACTTTTTCCTTCCCTTTATCGGATTTATTTCCCCTTTGCTCTTGAGCTTAATTAAACAAATAAATTGATTTCATCATTTAGGCATCAAAAAGATGAACACAAGGCACTTAGCCCATATTTATACATTAGACATTAAAGTCTCATACATGCAAAAATCATGCATCAACACAACATATTAGCTAATTTCTTTCCCCTTGGCCGAATATGCATGTCTATTTTTGGGGTCGATTTCAACACTTAATACACACATATACACACTAGTAAAGCATCCTCCCCCTTTTCATCAATTTAACACATGCATTGCTCATTAACATGCAAAGTTACATTCGGCCTTAGCACACATCTTGCTAGCCGATTCTTCTCCATTTAGCAACCAATGCACATATGTGCTCACACAAAAATGCTAAAAAGGAGGTTCAAGAATCATCAAGCCATCATCACATGCATCATTAACAAGCTTCATATTTTGCATGCAATGGCATTAACACAACCTCCACCTAGGCCGAATCTTAACTCATCCTCATGCCTCATCACCACAACATCAAACACCAACCAAGAATGATGCATCCATGGTCAAGTGCCAATTACATCACATAGCAAGATTTAGACCATGGGCTAGGTAGAACTCAAGCTAACAACTAAAACATGCATGCATCTCATGGAACATCATCAAACATACCTTAGCCTAGCTACATGCATGGCCGAATCTCTTCACCTTTCTTCTTCTTTCCTCCTTAAAATTTTTGGCCAAGGATGAACCAAAGGATGAGAAAATTTTTTCTTTGTTTTTCTTTCTAATTTAGGCTAAATGAAGGTGAGAAAAGGATGAACAAAGATCTTCTCCTCTCTTTTCTTTAGCTCACGGCAATGGGGGGGAAGAGAATCAACTACACATTTTTTTTTGTGTATTCATCATACTCCTTTTCATTATTTAATTTCCATGCCTATTATTTTATTTTTTTCCACCCATGATGCACCAACAAAACATGTCTATGACATGTCTTGGCCATCAAACTTGGTCTACCATGCTTGTCATGGCCGGCCACTACTAGTAGGGGGGAATTTGACATGCAAGTCCCCCCTTTGTCCACATGCACTAATAGGTCCTCACACATTGACCTATCACATTTTAGAATTTTCTCACATACGTCCTATTGACTAAATTCACATGAAATCAACCAAATTGAAGCTTGAAATTTTCACACATTCATAATTACATATTCTAGACAATAAGTATCACATTCAAACATTTCGGTGACTCGGTTTAGCGGTCTCGAAACCACTTCCCGACTAGGGTCAACTTTGGGCTGTCACATGAAACGCGATGCTAAAATGTAGTTTAGTACCCAATTCTTCTTGCAATTTCTTCCAAAATCGCGATGTGAATCTTGGATCTCTATCCGACACAATAAAAGTAGGTACCCCGTGTAACCTTACAATCTGAGAAACATACAGTTCGGCTAACTTGTCAAGTGAATAATCCGTACGTACAGGAATAAAATGAGCCGATTTTGTCAATCTATCAATAACAACCCAGATTGCATCTTTCTTGCTTAGTGACAATGGCAACCCAGATACAAAATCCGTTGTTACTCGATCCCATTTCCATTCGGGTATCATGATCGACTGAAGTAATCCCGAAGGCACTTGATGTTCCGCTTTCACTTGTTGACATATCAAACACTTTGAGACAAAATCAGAAATGTCTCGTTTCATACCATGCCACCAATACTATCGTTTCAGATTGTTGTACATTTTCGTACTACCCGGGTGAACTGACATTCGACTGTTATGAGCCTCACTCAAAATCATCGAAATAAGTTTCGAATTTCTTGGAACACACAATCGACTTCTGAACCTCAAACAATCATTGTTGTCAATTTGAAACTCTGAATCCACATTCGAAACACATTCAGCTCATTTAGCAACCAATTCATCATTGACTTTCTGACTTTCACATATTTGATGAATCAATAACGGTTTGGCTTTTAATTCTACTATTAACACATTATCGGATGAAACGGACAAGTGTACATTCATCGCTCGCAAAGCAAACAGTGACTTTCGACTTAAAGCATCGGCAACCACGTTAGCCTTTCCCGAGTGATAGTCAATGACGAGCTCGTAATATTTCAACAATTCAAGCCAATGTCTTTGTCTCAGATTCAAATCTCTTTGAGTCATAAAATATTTGAGGCTTTTGTGATCCGAATATACATGACACCTCTATCCAAACAAGTAGTGTCGCCATATTTTCAAAGCAAATACGATGGTAGCTAATTCGAGATCATGGGTCAGATAGTTTTTCTCATGTGGCTTCAATTGCCTCGAAGCGTAAGCTACAACTCGAACTTCTTGCATCAATACACAACCCAGCCCATGTAAGGACGCATCACTGTAAATGGCAAACTCTTTACCGGATTTGGGCTGCACTAACACTAGAGCTTCTGTCAAATAGGTTTTCAGTTGGTCGAAACTTTTCTGGCACTTTTCTGGCCATTCGAACTTAACATCTTTCTGAAGTAGCTTCGTTATTAGTGTGGCTATTATCGAGAAACCCTTTACAAACCGTCTGTAGTAACTGGCCAGTCCCAAAAAGCTCCAAACTTTAGTAACATTTCTACAAGGCTTCCAATCAAGTATAGCTGATATTTTACTTGGATCAACACGAATACCAGATGCGGATACCACATGCCCTAAAAAGCTACCTTTTCTCAACCAGAACTCACATTTACTGAACTTAGCATATAACTGCTTGTCCCGTAAAATCTGCAATGCTAATCTCAGGTGCTCGGCATGTTCAATTTCATCTTGCGAATAGATCAAAATGTCATCTATAAACACAACTACAAACCGGTCTAAATACTGTCTGAAGATCCGATTCATCAAGTCCATAAATACTGCAGGGGCATTAGTGAGCCAAAACAGCATCACTAAGAACTTGTAGTGACCGTATCTCGTTCTGAAAGCAGTTTTAGGCACAGCTAAGTCTCGAACTCGCAACTGATAATAACCCGATCTCAAATCTATCTTTGAAAACACTGAGGCTCCCTTCAGCTGATCAAACAAATCATTAATACGCGGTAACGGATATTTGTTCTTTATTGTCACTTTATTTAATTGACGATAGTCGATGCACATTCTCATGGTTTCGTCTTTCTTTTTCACAAACAATACTGGTGCACCCCAAGGTGAGAAATTCGGTCGAGCGAAACCTCTATCCGTCAACTCTTGCAACTGAGCTTTCAATTCCTTCAATTCGGTTGGTGCCATACAATACGGAGCTATCGAAATTAGTGTAGTCCTAGGTACAAGTTCAATGCCAAACTCTACATCTCGAACAGGTGGTAATCCTGGTAACTCCTCAGGAAAAACATTCGAATACTCACAAACCACTGGCACTGATTCAAGTTTCTTTTCTGACTCTTTACTATCAAGTACATATGCAAGATATGCTTCACACCCCTTCTTTACATATTTCTGAGCCAACATCGAGGATATTACTGCTGGTAACCCGTTCAAATCAGTAGACTCAACTCAGATTATCTCATCATTTGCACATCTCAAATCAATAGCTTTCTTTGGCAATTCATGACTGCATCATGTACGGTCAACCAATCCATAACGAGAATAACATCAAATTCATCAAATGGTAAAAGCATCAAATCGACCGAAAAATAGACTGCACACTTTGTCGACTAGCACATATCGACCTAAGAGATTCGATACTCGAATCACGAACTCAGTAGACTCAACAGGTAGAGTCTTACTAGATGCTAAAGTCTCACATACATATGAATGAGTAGAACCAGGGTCAATCAATGCAATCACATCAGTATCAAAGAGAGTCAAAGTACCGGTAATAACATCAGGCGAAGAAGTATCCTCGCGTGCGCGTATAGCATAAGCTCTAGCAGGAGCACGAGCCTCGGATCTAGTCGTAGCATCTCTAGACCTTCTCTAACCGCCACTACCATTCCCCGTATTCCTAGGTGGTCTACCTCGTGCTGTAGCAGTACTCGATTTCCCACTCTGATTCACATTTTGTTCTGACAATCTCAGACAGTGTTTGATGAAGTGGTCGAATGATCTGCATCTATAACAGGAGTGATCATGAAATCCACAACTCCCTGAACGCCATTTTCCACAAAACTTGCACTCGGTCCTATCCCGACGATCATTTCCAACACTGGCAACTAAAGTTTCTCGCGTACTCATAGGAGGTCGATCACGGTCTCGTTTGGAAAAGCCCGAAGTGTTCTTAGATCAGCCTAAATCATCTCAAAATTTCTTCGTTGATTGTTGAAAAGGATTTCCTGAAGATCTTTTACGAAATTCTCCAGCTCCAACATGAGCTTTTCTTTTCTCTTTACTAAGCTCCTCAGCTTTGCAAGCTCGCTCAACAAGTACTACGAACTCTCTGATTTCAAGAATGCCAACAAACATTTTAATATCTTCATTTAGCCCATCCACGAAGCGTTTACACATAATAGCCTCAGACGATACACATTCCCGAACATATCTACTAAGTCTGACGAACTTCCATTCATAATCAGTAACTGACATGGAACCCTGTTTAAGTTCAAGAAATTCTTTCCGTTTCTGATCGATCAACCTCTGACTGATAAACTTTTTCCAGAATTCAGTTTGGAAGAACTCTCATGTCACCCGCTCTCTGGGTACAACAGAAACCAATGTATTCCACCAATAATAGGCGGAATCACGTAGCAAAGATATAGCGCATTTCAGGCATTCATCGAGTGTGCAAGATAGTTCATCAAGTACTCGAATAGTGTTGTCCAACCAAAATTCAGCTTGCTCGGCATCATCACTGTCTGTAGCTTTAAATTCAGTAGCCCCGTGCTTTTGAATTCTGTCAACTGGAGGCTTATTCAACCTCATCTGATCAATTACCGGAGGTATCGTGGGTGCAGGGGGTGTATTTGTTGGACGTGGGGGTTGTGGAGCAGCCGCATTAGTTCGAATGTATTAGTTAAACCAATCATTCATCATATTATAAAAAGCTTGTCTAGCCTCATCATATTGGTTGCTCGCAATAGGTTGAGAGTCCATCGGCGCTGTCCCGTGTGCGGGAGCAGGCGCTACACTCTCTACATCATCAGCTACCGCTCAATCGGGATCGAGATCCATTACTATACGAAAACACATTTTTAACGGTCAAAAATCATCACACTATCGTATTAACACTATATGGCATGTATAGCTACACTCATATACGCTACGTTGTCCTAGAATCGACTAAACCGTAGCTCTTATACCAATAAAATGTAACACCCCTAACCCGAATCTGCTCGCCGGATTAAGGGTAAGAGGTATTATCGAACTAAACATTTAATTATCTCATTCACATTGTAAATAAACATAAACAGAGATCGAGCTAAAATACATACTGATATTTAAATTATACGCCATTTTCGTATGGCCAAAATATTTACAATTTCAAAACATCGTTATCATCAGCCTAACCTATACATGCCATATCGAGTCCAAAATATAACTGTACCAAAAAGATCGATAGTGTGATGAACTGCTGACGATCCCCGAGTCGGTGGCCAATATCAACAATCTATAAAATAGAGAAAAAGAACAGAGTAAGCTTTCAAAACTTAGTAAGTTTTAAGCATCACAAACAATTAAAGACTTTTCGAAAATCGAAACATTCATTTAAACATACTTATTCTCAATTCAAATTACTTCATGGCCGAATACACATAAACATATACATAGATTTCTCAGCACATATTTTTCTTCTACTTAAAGTCATACGATGCATTTAAACCAAATAATCTGATATATTAACAACTTTTGACCAAATAGGTCATTGTTTTACTCGTAGATATAACAATCATTCACACTTAAGTATCATTCTTTAATACTAATAATTCACAAAATCATTGACTGAATGTACATGATTACATAAAGAAATTTTAACATATAATTCATATACAAATATACCATGACCGATTAAATCATTCTCATATTCGCAAATATAACCATCAATCATATTTATATATATTCTTCTTTGATGCTAATGATTCACTTCGAAATCAATTCAACGATGAGTAAGTAATATGTACCTGAACATCTTAAATGTATAGTACTTACTCGATGATGGTTTACTGCGAACATTCAATATCGTAATCTTCCTGAACTTATTGGCATTAAGCCTGTCAGGTCTTAGGACTTGAAACTAATTACCAACACAAGCCTGTGGAAATTTAAACTCGGTATAATACCAGCTCGAAGCCTGCGGGATTTTAGCCCGGACATATTTTCAGCACGTAGCCTGCGGACCTTAAGTCCGGTTATAATTCCAGCACATAGCCTGCGGACCTTAAGTCCGGATATAATTCCAGCACATAGCCTGTGGACCCTAAGTCCGGATATAATTCTAGCATATAGCCCGCAGAGCCTAAGTCCGGATATAATCATCACTGAATATCATGCATACTTATTGGCACGAAATTTCAATTCATATAACATCTCACAATCATAGTTCATTATTCCCTTCGAATAATAGCATAACAAGGGCACCATTCATATAACTTTTGGCTCAATAACATACATAAGAATATATGTCCATTTTACTGTCCAAGCTAAACTTCTCATGTCTACTCGGATTTAAGCCTTAAACATAAATTATTTGTCACTCAACTATATTCAAATAGATTCAATAGATCGCAGTACAATTATCATACACATACCAAGACATTATTAATTACGTACTAAATGTGACTATTCAAAACTTACCTCGGATATACTTGAATGGTTGCGGAAAGGCTACTCAATTACTTTCTCTTTTCCCCTATCCAACTTCGACCCTCTTTGCTTTTGAGCTTAAATTCAAAAATTTTAAACTAGTCATTATTCGACTATTCAAGTATTACTTCAGAAATATAATATATATATATTCGACTTTCACACATATAGATCATAGTAAGTTTATAAGAAAACATTAAGCAACTTATTAACAAAATTTTATCAATGCTTACCACATAATCACAAATTCACAATAAGCTGTCTTCCTGAGCAACAGTCACCAAATTTTTATAACTGGAGCTACAAAACTCCAAATCATTTTTCGTAAAATTTCCCTGAAAATAGACTCATATATCTTTTATCCATAAAATTTTAAGAATTTTTAGTTTGTCCAATCAATACCAGATTTTTCTTAAAGTGTCACCCTGTTTCACTGTTTGACTAATTTGACCACCCTTTACTATGAATCAAATTTCTAATTGTACAGAAGTCAAAATATGTTCTCGTTGATTTCATTTGAAACTAGGCTCATTAAAATTTAATTACATAGCTTATTCAGCTTCTAACTCCACTCTCACAATTTATGGTGATTTTCCAAAATCACATTACAGCTGCTATCCCAAGCAGATTTATTACTATATACTATTTCACAACTCTTTGCGTTCATATTATTTAAACATGTATATCACCAATCAATTTCATCACATACCTATAATTTCACTTAAGCATAATCTCAATCCAAATATATCCATTTTCCATATATCAAGCTTACTTAAAGCTATTTATAATTTATTCATTTCATTAACCAAATATAGTTATGCAACCAAAACACAAATCATACATACCTTATAATATGCATATCAAAATAACTCCAACCATGATTGGATATAACCGAATTTAAACATGAAAATTAAGCCATTTTCGAACTCCTATACTCAATCAATACATACCAAAAGCTAATTTTTTCATATCCGTCAACTCGAACCTAAAACCATAACCGAATACTCAAGTACATATTATCTATTCTATTATTACAATTTATGCACATGTGGCTAAAACAAATTGAACCATTTTGAACACAAATATCAACTAAAAATACAACCATTCCGCATGTTTATTATTATGCTTATAATTACATATTTCAATATAAGCTAAATCATGACTGAATTATCACTATAATTGACAACATTATCAAACCATTTCCAAAACATATAACACCTTCAAAGACATCCATACAACCCATAGCCAAATGCATCATTTCAAATCAATAACAAAAATTAAATCATGGGCTATGAAAGGAGCTTAGCAATTAACTGAATTTCACATAAATTATCAAGAAATAAAATGAAACATACCTCCAATTAGAAACATCAAAGCCAAATATCCAAGAACCCTTTTGTTTTGCTTGTTCTTTAAATTTCGGCAAAATGAAAGAAGAATGGATGAAAATTTTTTTTTCTCACCTATTTTCTTTTATTAAATTATATAATTCCTCTTATAATATCATTAAATATTATATTACTAACATGGAATCATATAATATTCATTAGGTTATTATTTTACAATACAAAATACATATTTTTCTTGTCAACTTTCATCATTGCCGTCCACTAATTTAATAGTGGTCCATTTGACATGCAAGTCCTCCTTGTAATATACCATGCATTATACGGCCCTCTAAATTCTTCCTATCACATTTTTAAGTTTTAACACACAAGTCCTTTTTAGCTATTTCCACATTCAACTAACAAAGTTAAGACACGATACTTTCACACATACACTTTCACATATAATAAGCATAGAATATAACATTTAATTATTATCGTGACTCGATTTTGTGGTCCCGAAACCACTTCCCGACTAGGGTCAAATTAGGGCTGTCAAAACTCTCCCCCTCTTAGAAATTTTCGTCCCCGAAAATCTTACCAGCGAAAAGGTTAGGATAACGTTCTTTCATTGAGTCTTCTGGCTCCCAAGCCGCTTCTTCAACCCCATGTTTGAGCCATAGTACTTTCACTAATGAGATTTTCTTATTTCCTAGTTCTTTTACTTCACGAGCCAAAATACGAACTGGTTCTTCTTCGTAACTCAAATCAGATCAAATCTCAACTTCCAATGGACTAATTACATGCGATGGATCGAATCTATAACATCGATGCATCGAAACATGAAAAACATTGTGAATCTTTTCAAGTTCAGGAGGCAAAATCAATCTGTATGCTACTGGCCCAACTCGTTCGGATATTTCATATGGCCCAATGAACCTCGGACTCAATTTGCCCTTACGACCAAGTCTAAGCACCTTTTTCCAAGGTGAAACTTTTAAGAAATACTTTGTCTCCGACCTGATACTCAATGCCTTTTCGTTTTAAATCCGCATACGACTTCCGACGATCTGAAGCTGCTTTCAGACTTTCAAGGATCGCTTTTACTTTCTATTCAGCATCTTTAATCAAATCAACCCCGAAGATTTTACTTTCACTGAGCTTGGTCCAAAACAACGGTGTACGGCATTTACGATCGTACAAAGCCTCGTAAGGTGCCATCTTAATGCTTGATTGAAAACTATTGTTGTAATCGAATTCAATCAAAGACAAATACCATTCCCATGAACCACTAAACTCAAGGATGCAACATCTCAACATATCCTCGAGTATCTGAATTACTCGTCCTGATTGACCGTCCGTCTGAGGACGAAACGCGGTGCTAATATGTGTTTTTGGTACCCAATGCTTATTGCAATTTCTTCCAAAATCGCGATGTGAATCTCGAATCTCTATCCGACACAATAGAAGTAGGTACCCCGTGTAACCTTACAATCTAAGAAACATACAGTTCGACTAACTTGTCAAGTGAATAATCCGTACGTACAGGAATAAAATGAGTCGATTTTGTCAATCTATCAATAACAACCCAGATTGCATCTTTCTTGCTTGGTGACAATGGTAACCCAGATACAAAGTCCATTATGACTCGATCCAATTTCCAATCGAGTATCATGATTGGCTGAAGTAATCCCGAAGGCACTTGAGGTTCCGCTTTCACTTGTTGTCATATCAAACACTTCGAGACAAAATCAGGAATGTCTCGTTTCATACCATGCCACCAATACTGACGTTTTAGATCATTGTACATTTTCGTACTACCCGGGTGAACTAACATTCGGCTGTTATGAGCCTCGCTCAAAATCATCGAAATAAGTTCTGAATTTCTTGGAACATATAGTCGACTTCTGAACCTCAAACAATCATTGTTGTCAATTTGAAACTCTGAATCCAAATTTGAAACAGATTCAGCTCGTTTAGCATCCAATTCATCATCGACATTCTGAGTTTCACATATTTGATGAATCAATAACGGTTTGGCTTTTAATTCTGCTACTAACACATTATCGGATGAAACGGACAATTGTACATTCATCGCTCGCAAAGAAAATAGTGACTTGCGACTTAAAGCATTGGCAACTACGTTAGCCTTTCCCGGGCGATAGTCAATGACGAGCTCGTAATCTTTCAACAATTCAAGCCAACGTCTTTGTCTCAGATTCAAATCTCTTTGAGTCATAAAATATTTGAGGCTTTTGTGATCCGAATATACATGACACCTCTCTCCAAACTGGTAGTGTTGCCATATTCTCAAAGCAAATACGAAGGCAGCTAATTCGAGATCATGTGTTGGATAGTTTTTCTCATGTGGCTTCCATTGCCTTGAAGCGTAAGCTACAACTCGACCTTCTTGCATCAATACAAAAGCCAGCCCATGTATGAACGCATCACTGTAAATGACAAACTCTTTACCGAATTCGGGCTGCACTAACACTTGGGCTTCTGTTAAATAGGTTTTCAGTTGGTCGAAACTTTTCTGGCACTTTTTTGACCATTCGAACTTAAAATCTTTCTGAAGTAGCTTCGTCATTGGTGTGGCTACTATCGAGAAACCCTTTACAAACAGTCTGTAGTAACCGGCAAGTCCCAAAAAGCTCCGAACTTCAGTAACATTTCTAGGAGGCTTCCAATCAAGTATGGCTGATATTTTACTCGGATCAACACGAATACCCGATGCGGATACCACATGCCCTAAAAAGCTAACTTCTCTCAACCAAAACTCACATTTACTGAACTTAGCATATAACTGCTTGTCCCGTAAAATCTGCAACACTAATCTCAGGTGCTCGGCATGTTCAGTTTCATCCCACGAATAGATCAAAATGTCATCTATAAACCCAACTACAAACCGGTCCAAATACTGTCTGAAGATCCGATTCATCAAGTCCATAAATACCGCATGGGGCATTAGTGAGCCTAAACAGCATCACTAAGAACTCGTAGTGACTGTATCTCATTCTGAAAGCAGTTTTAGGCACATCTGAGTCTCGAACTTGCAACTGATAATAACCCGATCTCAAATCTATCTTTGAAAACACTGAGGCTCCCTTCAGCTGATCAAACAAATCATCAATACGCGGTAATGGATATTTGTTCTTTATTGTCACTTTATTTAATTTACGATAGTAGATGCACATTCTCATGGTTCCGTCTTTCTTTTTCACAAACAATATTGGTGCACCCCAAGGTGAGAAACTCGGTCAAGCGAAACCTCTATCCGTCAACTCTTGCAACTGAGCTTTTAATTCCTTCAATTCGGTTAGTGCCATACGATACAGAGCTATCGAAATTGGCGTAGTCCCAGGTACAAGTTCAATGCCAAACTCTACCTCTCGAACCAATGGTAATCCCGGTAACTCCTCAGCAAAAACATTCGAATACTCACAAACCACTGGCACTGATTCAAGTTTCTTTTCTGACTCTTTACTATCAGGTACATACGCAAGATATGTTTCAGACCCCTTCTTTACATATTTTTGAGCCAAGATCGAGGATATTATTGCTGGTAACCCGTTCAAATCAGTAGACTCAACTCGGATTATCTCATCATTTGCACATCTCAAATCAATAGCTTTCTTTTGGAATTCATGACTGCATCATGTACGGTCAACCAATCCACAGCGAGAATAACATAAAATTCATCAAACAGTAAAAGCATCAAATCGACCGGAAAGTAGACTGCACACTTTGTCCACTACCACATATCGACCCAAGGGATTCGACACTCGAATCACGAACTCAGTAGACTCAACAGGTAGAGTCTTACTGGATGCTAAAGTCTCACATCCATATGAATGAGTAGAACTAGGGTCAATCAATGCAATCACATCAGTATCAAAGAGAGTCAAAGTACCGGTAATAACATCAGGCAAAGAAGCATCCCCGCGTACGCGTATAGCATAAGCTCTAGCAGGAGCACGAGCCTCGAATCTAGTCGTAGCATCTCTAGACCCTCTCTGACCGCCACTACCATTCCCTGTATTCCTAGGTGGTCTACCTCGGGCTGTAGCAGTACTCGATTTCCCACTCTAATTCACATTTTGTTATGACAATCTCGGGCAGTCTTTGATGAAGTGGTTGGATGATCTGCATCAATAACAGGAGTGATCATGAAATCTAAAACTCCCTGAATTCCATTTTCCACAAAACATGCACTCGGTCCTATCCTGACAATCATTTCCAACACTGGCAACTGAAGTGGCTCGCGTACTCATAGGAGGTCGATCACGGTCTCGTTTGGAAAAGCCTGAAGTGTTCTTAGATCAGCCTAAATCATCTCAAAATTTCTTCGTTGATTGCTGAAAAGGCTTTCCTGAAGATCTTTTACGAAACTCTCCAGCTCCAACATGAGCTTTTCTTTTCTCTTTACTAAGCTCCTCGGCTTTGCAAGCTCGCTTAATAAGTACTACGAACTCTCTGATTTCAAGAATGCCAACAAACATTTTAATATCTTCATTTAGCCCATCCTCGAAGTGTTTACACATAATAGCCTCAGACGATACACATTCCCGAGCATATCTACTAAGTCTGACGAACTTCCGTTCATAATCAGTAACTAACATGGAACCCTATTTAAGTTCAAAAAATTCTTTCCGTTTCTGATCTATGAACCTCTGATTGATATACTTTTTTCAAAATTCAGTTTGGAAGAACTCCCACGTCACCCGCTCTCTAGGTACAACAGAAACCAATGTATTCCACCAATAATAGGCAGAATCACATAGCAAAGATATACCACATTTCAGGCATTCATCGGGTGTGCAAGATAGTTCATCAAGTACTCGAATAGTGTTGTCCAACCAAAATTCAGCTTGCTCGGCATCATCACTGTCTATAGCTTTAAATTCAGTAGCCCTGTGCTTTCGAATTCTGTCAACCGGAGGCTTATTCAACCTCATCTGATCAATTACCGGAGGTATCGTGGGTGCAGGGGGTGTACTTGTCGGAAGTGGGGTTGTGGAGCAGCCGCATTAGTTAGAATGTATTGGTTAAACTAATCATTCATCACATTATAAAAGGCTTGCCTAGCCTCGTCATTTTGATTGCTCGCAATAGGTTGAGAGTCCATCGGTGCTGTCTCGTGTGCGGGAGCAGGCGCTACACGCTCAACATCATCTACGCTACGTTATGGCATGTATAGCTACACTCATATACGCTACGTTAGTCCTAGAATCGACTAAACCGTAGCTCTGATACCAATAAAATGTAACACCCCTAACCCGAATCCGATCGCCAGATTAAGGCTAAGAGGTATTACCGAACTAAACATTTAATTATCTCATTCACATTGTAAATAAACATAAACAGAGATCGAGCTGAAATACTTACTGATATTTAAGTTATACATAATTTTCGTATGGCCAAAATATTTACAATTTCAAAACATCGTTATCATCAGCCTAACCTATACATGCCATATCGAGTCCAAAATATAACTGTACCAAAAAGATCAATAGTGTGATGAATTGCTGACGATCCCCGAGTCGGTGGCCAATATCAACAATCTATAAAATAGAGAAATAAAGAACAGAGCAAGCTTTCAAAGCTTAGTAAGTTTTAAGCATCACAAACAATTAAAGACTTTTCGAAAATCAAAACATTCATTTAAACATACTTATTCTCAATTCAAATTACTTCATGGCCGAATACACATAAACATATACATAGATTTTTCAGCACATATTTTTCTTCTACTTAAAGTTCATACGATGCATTTAAATCAAATAATCTCATATATTAACAACATTTGACTAAATAGGTCATTGTTTTACTCGTACATATAACAATCATTCACACTTAAGTATCATTCCTTAATACTAATAATTCACAAAATCATTGACTAAATGTACATGAGTACATAAAGAAATTTTAACATATAATTCATATACAAATACACCATGACCGATTAAATCATTCTCATATTCGTAAATATAACCATCAATCATATTTATATATATATTCTTCTTTGATGCTAATGATTCACTTCGAAATCAATTCAACGATAAGTAAGTAATACGTACCTGACCATCTTAAATGTATAGTACTTACTCGACGATGGTTTACTGCGAACATTCAATATCGTAATCTTACTTAACTTACTGGCATTAAGCCTGTCAGGTCTTAGGACTTGAAACTAATTACCAACACAAGCCTGTGGAAATTTAAACCCGGTAGAATACCAGCTCGAAACCTGCAGGATTTTACCCTGGACATATTTCCAGCACGTAGCCCGCGGACCTTAAGTCCGGTTATAATTCATGCACATAGCCTGCGGACCTTAAGTCCGGATATAATTCCAGCACATAGCCTGCGGACCCTAAGTCCGAATATAATTCAAGAATATAGCCTGCGGACCCTAAGTCCGGATATAATCATCACTGAATATCATGCATACTTATTTGCAAGAAATTTCAATTCACATAACATCTCACAATCATAGTTCATTTATTCCCTTCGAATAATAGCATAACATGGGCACCATTCATATAACTTTTGGCTCAATAACATACATAAGAATATATGTCCATTTTACTTTCCAAGCTTAACTTCTAATGTCTACTCGGCTTTAAGCCTTAAACATAAATTATTTGTCACTCAACTATATTCAAATAGATTCAATAGATCGCAATACAGTTATCATACACATATCAAGACATTATCAATTACGTACTAAATGTGACTATTCAAAACTTACCTCGGATATACTTGAACAGTTGCAGAAAGGCTACTCAATTACTTTCTCTTTTCCCCTATCCAACTTCGACCCTCTTTGCTCTTGAGCTTAAATTCAAAAATTTTAAACTAGTCATTATTCAACTATTCAAGTATTACTTCAGAAATATAATATATATACATATTCGAGTTTCACACATATAGATCATAGTAAGTTTATAAGAAAACATTAAGCAACTCATTAAAAAATTTTTATCAATGTTTACCACATAATCACAAATTCACAATAAGCTGTCTTCCTGAGCAACAGTCACCAAATTTTTATAAATGGAGCTACAAAACTCCAAATCATTTTTCGTAAAATTTCCCTGAAAATAGACTCATATATCTTTTATCCATAAAATTTTAAGAATTTTTTGTTTGTCCAATCAATACCAGATTTTTCTTAAAGTGTCACCCTGTTTCACTGTTTGACTAATCTGACCATCCTTTACTACGAATCAAATTTCTAATTGTACAGAAGTCAAAATATGTTCTCGTTGATTTCATTTGAAACTAGGCTCATTAAAATTTAATTACATAGTTTATTCAGCTTCTAACTCCACTCTCACAATTTATGGTGATTTTCCAAAATCACATTACAGCTGCTATCCCAAGCAGATTTATTACAATATACTATTTCACAACTCTTTGCGTTCATATTATTTAAACATGTATATCACCAATCAATTTCATCACATACCTATAATTTCACTTAAGCATAATCTCAATCCAAATATATCCATTTTCCATATATCAAGCTTACTTAAAGCTATTTATAATTTATTCATATCATTAACCAAATATAGTTATGCAACCAAAACACAAATCATACATACCTTACAATATGCATATCAAAATAACTCCAACCATGATCGGATATAACCAAATTTAAACATGAAAATTAAGCCATTTTCTAACTCCTATACTCAATCAATACATACCAAAAGCTAATTTTTTCATATCCGTCAACTCGAACCTAAAACCATAACTGAATACTCAAGTACGTATTATCTATTCTATTATTACAATTTATGCACATGTGGCTAAAACAAATTGAACAATTTTGAACACAAATAGCAACTAAAAATACAACCATTTCGCATGTTTATTATTATGCTTATAATTACATGTTTTCAATATAAGCTAAATCATGACCGAATTATCACTATAATTGACAACATTAACAAACCATTTCCAAAACATATAACACCTTCAAAGACATCCATACAACCCATAGCCAAATGCATCATTTCAAATCAATAACAAAAATTAAATCATGGGCTATGAAAGGAGCTGAGCAATTAACTCAATTTCACATAAATTATCAAGAAATAAAATCAAACATACCTCCAATTAGAAACATCAAAGCCAAATATCCAAGAACCCTTTTGTTTTGCTTGTTCTTTAAATTTCGGCAAAATGAAAGAAGAATGGATGAAAACTTTGTTTTTCTCACCTATTTTCTTTTATTAAATTATATAATTCCTCTTATAATATCATTAAATATTATACTACTAACATGGAATCATATAATTTTCATTAGGTTATTATTTTACAATACAAAATACATATTTTTCTTGTCAAGTTTCATCATTGCCGTCCACTAATTTAATAGTGGTCCATTTGACATGCAAGTCCTCCTTGTAATATACCATGCATTATACGGCCCTCTAAATTCTTCCTATCACATTTTTAAGTTTTAACACACAAGTCCTTTTTAGCTATTTCCACATTCAACTGACAAAGTTAAGACACGATACTTTCACACATACACTTTCACATATAATAAGCATAGAATATAACATTTAATTATTATCGTGACTCGATTTTGTGGTCCCGAAACCACTTCCCGACTAGGGTCAAATTAGGCTGTCAGAATTCTCCCCCCTTAGAAATTTTCGTCCCCGAAAATCTTACCAGCGAAAAGGTTAGGATAACGTTCTTTCATTGAGTCTTCTGGCTCCAAGTCGCTTCTTCAACCCCGTGTTTGAGCCACAGTACTTTCACTAATGAGATTTTCTTATTTCGTAGTTCTTTTACTTCACGAGCCAAAATACGAACCGATTCTTCTCTGTAACTCAAATCAGATCGAATCTCAACTTCCAATGGACTAATTACATGCGATGGATCGAATCTATAACATCAATGCATCGAAACATGAAAAACATTGTGAATCTTTTCAAGTTCAGGAGGCAAAATCAATCTGTATGCTACTAGCCCAACTCGTTCGGATATTTCATATGGCCCAATGAACCTCGAAATCAATTTTCCCTTACGACCAAGTCTAAGCACCTTTTTCCAAGGTGAAACTTTAAGAAATACTTTGTCTCTGACCTGATACTCAATGCCTTTTCGTTTTAAATCCGCATACGACTTCTAACGATCTGAAGCTGCTTTCAGACTTTCAAGGATCACTTTTACTTTCTATTCAGCATCTTTAATCAAATCAACCCCGAAGATTTTACTTTCACTGAGCTCGGTCCAAAACAACGGTGTACGGTATTTACGACCGTACAAAGCCTCGTAAGGTGCCATCTTAATGCTTGATTGAAAACTATTGTTATAATCGAATTCAATCAAAGACAAATACCATTCCCATGAACCACTAAACTCAAGGATGCAACATCTAAACATATCCTCGAGTATCTGAATTACTTGTCCTGATTGACCATCCGTCTGAGGACGAAACGCAATGCTAAAATGTTTTTTGGTACCCAATGCTTCTTGCAATTTCTTCCAAAATCGCGATGTGAATCTCGAATCTCTATCCGACACAATAGAAGTAGGTACCCTGTGTAACCTTACAATCTGAGAAACATACAGTTCGACTAACTTGTCAAGTGAATAATCCGTACGTACAGGAATAAAATGAGCTGATTTTGTCAATCTATCAATAACAACCTAGATTTCATCTTTCTTGCCTGGTGACAATGGCAACCCAGATACAAAGTCCATCGTGACTCGATCCAATTTCCAATCGAGTATCATGATTGGCTGAAGTAATCCCAAAGGCACTTGATGTTCCGCTTTCACTTGTTGACATATCAAACACTTCGAGACAAAATCAGAAATGTCTCGTTTCATACCATGCCACCAATACTGACGTTTCAGATCATTGTTGTGACAGCCGTAAATTGACCCTAGTCGAAAACTGGTTTCGGGACCTCTAAACTGAGTCACCGAAGTATATGAATATGAATATATGAAAGTTTTAAGCTTCGATTTAGTCGATTGCATGTGAATTTAATTAATAGGACTTATGTGTGACACTTTTAAAGGGGATAGGTTAATCTATAAGGACCTATTAATGCATGTTATAAAAATGATGGGTTTGCATGTCAAATTTCCATTTATAATAAGTAGTGGCCGGCCATGGTATGGGTCATTGATGATAATATGTATTTTCTATTAGAATTATTAGTTTAAAAAATAAAATAAGGAATTAAGAATAATAAAACATATGGTAAATGGGAGGAGAAACCAAAGTCTTCATCTTTGCTCTTCATTGCCGTGACTAGGAGAGAATAAGCTTGGAAAAAATTCAGCTATGGTGGTTAGCTAAATCAAGGTAAGTTCAAGGATGATTCTTGGATTTCTAGCATTTTTTTTGAGTTAGTCATTAAGCTCCTTGCTTAGCCCATGTCCAAATTTTGAATCTTGTTGGTAACATGAGTAATCGGTTAAGAGAAAATGTTCAAGAAATGGTTGTTGTTCATGTTATTTGGATGAAAAGAAAAAAAAATGGTAGTTAGGTGAAGTAGAGTCTAACAAATGAGCACATATGTGTATTAGTTGCTAGATGGAGAAAAATCGGCTAGCAAGTTGAGTACTAAGGCCAAATATGATTTTGGATATTATTGGGCAATGTATGTGTTTTGAATTGATGGAATGGAGAGGATGCTTTAATTGTGTTATGAACAATTATATGTTAAATTAAGGTTTGCTAAGCTAGCTATTAAGGTGAAGTGCAAATGTTAGTATTTGATTGCTAGTGTATATATGTGTAATAGCCGAAATGAAGATGCTTGATGTCATGAATAAATGTTGTTTATAGGTTTGGGAATTGAGTAAAAATTTGATGTTTAATCACTTAAGGATTCCGCATTGTTTGAGATAATTTACTTAAAATGTGATTTTGAATGTTATGAGTATTGGGATGTAAGTATATGTGTGTGCTTGGTCGTAAGAGTTTGCTATGAAATTTTGTTTGGTTGAGTGATGAATGGCCAAATGAACTATAGGCTAGGGTGGATAAATTTTTCTACATAAGTAGTGTGTGTGACTATTGGTTAATGAATATTCGGCATAATGGGGTTTATGAGTAAATGGCATAATATATATATATGTGTGTGAATATGTGGTAGTTCATAAAACAAGAAATCGATTAAATTGGGATGGTCACACATAGGTATATTTGGCTTGTAGTTTTATAAATGTGATATGAGTATTTTGTTTGTAAATGAGTAGTAAATATGTTAAGAATGGTTCTAAAATGTATATGGATGCCGTGTGATTGTGTTTGATTAGGAAGTAAATTGTTTGATTTAGCTCAAGAGCTTAGAGGATCAAAGTTGGATAAGGGAAAGGAAAAAGTGATCGAATAGCCGTTGAAATCGTTTGACAACATCCGAGGTAAGTTTTCGAGTAATGAAACTTAGTTTATGATTTGATTAAGTCATGACATATAAGCATAACAAATAAACGGTGATATAATGATTCTACTTGAATTGTTTATTGAGGTGATTAGTTTATACCTATGACGGGTAGCCGAATGTGTATAGGGATCATGTTATAAAGCAAATCAAAATCATGCTCTTTGTATGTGACTATTGAGCCGAAAATGGTAATGGTTGACAAGCGTCTTGTGTTTGAATTCTAGTTATGATAATGAAATATGGATGTGTCATGATTTATTGGTATATGCTTGATTATTCGGATGATATCCGGGCTAAGTCCCGAGGGCATTTGTGCAAGTTACTATATCCGGGCTAAGTCCCAAAGGCATTTGTGCGAGTAGTTGCTATACCCGGGCTAAGTCCCGAAGGCATTTGTGCTAGTGACTATATTCGGGCTAAGTCCCGAAGGCATTCATGCTAGTGACTATATCCGGGCTAAGACCCGAAGGCATTTGTGCGAGTTGCTATATCCGGCTAAATCCCGAAGATACTTGGGTTTGGAAGCGAGCGATCTTGCTGTAATAATTTCAATTAATATGCTCATAAAATACAAACGATAAGGTATGTTTCGTATATGCATCGGAAAGGTTGATTCCTTTCAAATAATACTCGCTCAATTGATTAACGAGCTTCCGGCCTCTAGTTAGGTTTGATACCTGTGTATGAATATATTGGTTGAAGCGTGAAGAAATTATGATTTTGAGAATGTGCATATATGAAATTATTCATTTAGTCATATGAACGCTATACTTTAGTCGTAAATAATTTCGTTACTCAAAACTTACTAAGCATTAAATGCTTATTCCGTTTCTTTAATTCTCTGTTTTATAGATTTTTGTTCGTCAGCTATCGGACTCGGGATTGTCGAAGTCGAAGTCGTCCACACTATCTAAGCCCTTTTGGTACTCTTTTAGTTAAACGTTGATAATGGCATGTATAGGACTAACCTTTGTTGTTAATCAAGTACCTTTGGTAATGTGTATATATTCGGATAGCCATGCGAAAATGGCTTAAATATTTTGAGCATAGTATTAAAATCATTATATATATATATGGTTATTGAGAGGTGTGGAAATGCTTGGCAATGATTAGCCATTGGAATGGTTAATCACGATCACATTTGGTGCTATGTATGTCAAATGGCTAGTTGAATCATGGAAACTATGAAATAGGTGAAATTTACCTTAAAATAGACGCTGACAGCAGCAATGATGTGAGTTTGAAAATTCACTAAAAATATTAGGAATGTATTTAAATAATGAATAAATTATGTAATCGAACCTTGATGAGTCTATTTTTATATGGAAGAAGCAAAACGACCATATGAGTCGTATTTTATGAGATGTTTAAGTTTTCGTGAAACAGGGCCAGAACGGTTACTGGATCCCCTGTTCTGACTTTGGAAATTTACCATAAATTAACCAGAAATAATTAGAAGTCATGCTTTATATGTACAGATTCCTTTTTGAGTCTAGTTTCATTAGAAACAAACGACATATGTATTGAAGCCCTTCACAAGGAGATATATAAGTCGTAATGCATGAAGGTCAGAGTAGTCGAACCCTGAAATAGGGGAGACTTTAACTAATAAACTGTACTAATTGGCCTGACCAAAAATTCTAGAAAAAAATCTGTAGATAGATATATGAGTGTATTTTCAGGGAACATTTACAGAATCAGTTTTCGAGTCTTGGAACTCGAGATATTATTTTTAAGGTGACAATGACGCAGTTAGCCAGCTTGTCTGGAAATTTTAAAATGAACTGTGTAAATAAATGAATTAAGTTCGTTAACACCTTGTGTTCGACTCCGGCAACGGTCTCGGGTGCGAGTCGTTACAATTTTATTGGTATCAGAGCTACGGTTTAGTCGATTCTAGGACTACCGTAATACGTTCGGCTCTAGCTATACATGCCATTATGTGTCTATTTGATAGTGTGGTGATTTCTGACAGTTAAAAATGTGTTTGTTTATAGTAATGGATCCCGATCCCAACCGAGTGGTAGCTGATGATCTTGAGAGTGTAGCGCCTGCTCCCGCACAAGGGACAGCGCCGGTGGACTCTCAACCTATTGCTAGTAATCAGAATAACGAAGCTAGACAGGCTTTTTATAGCTTAATGAATGATTGGTTGAACCAATACATTCGAACTAATATGGCTGTTCCACAACCCCCATTTCTGACTAATACAACCCCTGGACCTGCGATACCTCCGGTAACTTACCAGATAAGGTTAAATAAGCCCCTAGTTGATAGAATCCAAAAACACGAGGCTACTAAATTTAAAGCTACAGACAGCGACGATGCCGAGCAAGCTGAATTTTGGTTGGACAACAGTATTCGGGTACTTGATGAACTATCTTGCACACCCGATGAATTCCTAAAGTGTACGGTCTCCTTGCTACGTGATTCTGCCTACTATTGGTGGAATACGTTGATTTCTGTTGTGCCTAGAGAGCAAGTAACTTGGGAGTTTTTTGCAAACCGAGTTTCGAAAAAAGTATATCAGCCAGAGATTCATTGATCAAAAACGAAAAGAATTTCTTGAACTTAAACAAGGTTCCATGTCAGTTACTGATTATGAACGAAAGTTTGTAAGGCTTAGCCGGTACGCGCGAGAATGCATTTCTTCAGAAGCTGTGATGTGTAAACGTTTCAAAGATGGACTGAACGATGATATAAAGCTGTATGTTGGCATTTTAGAAATCAGAGAATTTGTGGTACTTGTCGAGCGAGCTTGCAAAGCCGAAGAGCTCAATAAGGAGAAAAGAAAAGCTGATATGGGAGCAAAGGAGTTTCGTAAGAGATCTTCGGGAAAGCCCTTTCAACAATCATCGAAGAAATTTAGAGATGATTTAGGCCGATCTAGAGACACGTCAGGCTTTTCTAGACGAGACCGTGATCGACCCCCTGTGAGTACACGAGTTACTTCGGTCGCCAGTGTTGGAAATGATCGTCGAGGCAGAACAGAGTGCCAGTATTGTGGTAAATGGCATTCGGGGAGTTGTAGATTCCATGATCGCTCCTGTTACAAGTGCGGATCAGTTGACCAATTTATTAAAGATTGCCCGAGATTGTCTGAACAAAATGTAAATCAGAGTGGGAAACCGAGTGCTACTACTGCTCGAGGTAGACCATCTAAAAATGCGGGGAATGCTAGTGGCGGTCAGAGAGGATCTAGAGATGTTACCACCAGATCTGAGGCTCGTGCTCCTGCCAGAGCTTATGCTATACGTGCACGCGAGGATGTTATTACCGGTACATTCACTCTCTTTGATACTAATGTGATTGCATTGATTGATCCTGGTTCTACTCATTCTTATATATGTGAGACTTTAGCATCTAGTAAGACTTTAGCTGTTGAGTCTACTGAGTTCGTTATTAGAGTGTCGAATCCCTTGGGTCATTGTGTGCTTGTTGATAAGGTGTGTAAGAAATGTCCCCTAGTAATTCGAGGTTCCCGTTTTCCGGCGGACTTGATGCTTTTACTGTTTGATGAATTTGATGTTATTCTCGGTTTGGATTGGTTGACCGTGCATGATGCGGTTGTGAATTGCAAAAGCAAGACTATTGATTTGAGGTGTGCAAATAATGAGATAATTTGAGTTGAGTCTACTGTCTTGAATGGATTGCCAACAATAATATCCTCGATGTTAGCTCAAAAATATGTGAGAAAGGGGTGTGAAGCGTATCTTGCATACGTGCTTGATAATGAAAAATCAGGAAAGAAACTTGAATCGGTACCAGTGGTTTGTGAATATCCAGATGTTTTTCCCGAAGAATTACCGGGGTTACCACCTGTTCGGGAGGTAGAGTTTGGCATCGAACTTGTGTAACACCCCGAACCCGAGACCGTCACTGGAGTCGAATACAAGGTGTTGACAGACTTTTAAAAATTTTTCCAGACACTGCCCAGTCTGAGTACTAGTCGCTTCAAAAATCATATCTTGAGTTTCACAACTCGAAAATAAGTTTTGTGATTTTTCCCTGAAACTAGACTCATGTCCCCACCTATATATTTTTTTCTAGAATTTTTGGTCAGGCCAATTAGTACAGTTTATTAGTCAAAGTCTCTCATGTTACAGGGGTCGACTACACTGACCTTTTCCCATTACGACTGGGATATCTCTCTGCACAGAGCTTCAATACTAATGCCGTTTGTTTCTATGGAAACTAGACTCAGAGAGGAATCCATACATATATGGTGTGACCCCTAATTATCTCTGGTCAATTTATAGTGAATTTCCAAAGGCGGAACAGTGAATCCAGAAACTGTTCTGGCCCTGTTCCACAAGAACCCGAATATCTCTTTCTGTACTGTTCCTATAATTGTTTCGTTACTTCCATATGAAAGTAGATTCATCAAGGTTCAATTACATAATTTATTCACTATTTAATTCCACTCCTACGAATTTATGTGATTTTTCAATTCTACACCACTGTTGCTGTCAAAATCTGTTTTCAAGATAAACTTTACCTATTTTGTGGTTACCATGGACCAACTAGGGTTTTGCCATACATAGGTCCACATGTGATCATATTTAGCCATTCCAATGGCTGATTAGCCCAACACTTCCATTTCAATCCATAGTCACATCGTGAAACCATATATACATACATAAACACAAATGGTCTAATGCCATACTCCACTTCCACGAGCCATTTTCGCATGGCTTTACACACATACATCACAAAGAACTTAAACAACAGGGGGTAGTCCTATACATGCCATATCCAGAGTTCAACTAAAAGAGTACCAAAAGAGCTTGATAGTGTAGATGACTTCGACTTCGCTGATCCCGAATCCGATAGCTAACGAACAAAATCTATAAAACAGAGAGCCAAAGCAACCGGGTAAGCATTTTAAGCTTAGTAAGTCTCAAGTAAAGAAATCGGCTTTGACTACAGTATTACATTCACATAGCTAACTAAGTCACTTTATTAACACACATTCTCATAATCATACTTACTTCACACTTCATCAACATAGATACACAAGGTATCAACCTTTCTAAAAGCCGAAAATTCGTTAGCCGATCGCACGAATACTATTTAAAACGAACCGACTTTTCCAATGCACATGCAAACATACCTTATCATTCGGGTTGGTCAAGCATAATTATTAAATTAGTTACAGCACAAAACGCTCACATTCAAACCCAAGTTTCTTCGGTATTTAACCGAATACAGCCGCAAACACATTTGCCTTCGGGTCTTAACCCGGACATATCAACTCGCATAATTGCCTTCGGGTCTTAGCCCGGATATATCATCTCGCATAATTGCCTTCGGGTCACAGCCCGGATATATCAACTCGCATAGTTGCCTTCGGGTCTTAGCCCGGATATATCAACTCGCATAATTGCCTTCGGGTTTTAGCCCGGATATATCAACTCGCATAATTGCCTTCGGGTCTTAGCCCGGATATATCAACTCGCATAATTGCCTTCGGGTCTTAGCCCGGATATAATCCAATGCTCATGCACACATATATAAATAATCATAACACATCCATATCATTTCTTCGTTACTAAGGCTCAAACACAAAACATTTATTAAACCTTTCAATTTTCGGCTCAGTAGCCACACACAAAGAGCATGATTTCAATTGGCTTTATAAGATAGTCTCTAAGCACATTCGACTATCCGTCATAGTATGACTATTCATTTCAATATAATTCAAGTAGGGTCATTACTCGAAGACTTACCTCAAATGTCGTCGAACGACTTCAACGGCTATTCAATTACTTTTTCCTTCCCTTTATCGGATCTAGTTCCCCTTTGCTCTTGAGCTTAAGTTCAACAAAATTTAAAATAGTCATTAATCGACTATTCAAGTATTACTTTCAGAATAATATATATATATTGATCCGACTTTCACACACATAGATTATAGTAAGCTTTATAATAATCAATAAATAATTCATCGGCAAACTTTCATTAATGTTTACAACAAAATCACATATTCACTACGAGCTGTTTTCCTGAGCAGTAGTTACTAAATTACTTATAACTGGAGCTACTAAACTCCAAATCACTTGCCGTTAATTTTTCCTGAATATAGACTCGTATATCTTCCATCCATAAAATTTTCAGAATTTTAGGCTTGGCCAATCAATACCATATTTTTCTTAAAGTTTCCCCTATTTCACTGTTTGACTATTCTGACCACTCTTCACTACGAATCCAATTTCTCACTTTACAGAATTCCAAATGTATTGTATTTAATCTCATTTGAAACTAGACTCATTAAGGAGTCTAAGCATATAAATTTTATCTTATAATCATTTTTGTACAATTTATAATGATTTTCTAAAAACAGAACAGGGAATCCAGCAGTCATTTTGACTCAGCCCCACAATACTTCAAATATCTCAAGATCGGTAACTCTTTTGTTTTTATAGTTTCTTTTGTAAGAAAATAGACTCTTCAAGCTTTAATGACATAATTCACTCAGCTTCTAACTCAACTCCCACAATTTATAGTGATTTTTCCAAAATCACTTTACTGCTGCTGTCCTAAAGAGATTATTGGCAATTCACTCTTTCACACATTCTTTGTATACATATTATTTAATTATTTATCACCCTAGATATTATTAGCTAAATAGATCAATTGTACATATATACCGCCAAGACCGTACGTAATAATCTTACTTATACATAACACTACTCAAATTCTTCGAAAGCATACTAACAAAAATATCATGTACTATGCCGAACCTTTAGGAAATCAAGCACCTAATTTATCCATTTCAAAACACCCAATCGGCATTTGCTCAAGACATTAAGCAAAGTCTAGGTTCGGCTATTACACATATGAGTATTAGAAATTATAGTTTTTAACAAGATCAACTTCTTTCATCAACAATTTCTTCATCAAAACTTAAAGATAAAAATCAAATTCCTTCCTTATCTACCATAACCGAATGTTCAATTCAACCATCCAAATTCAAAGTTTTGGCATGGGCTAAGTAAGTAGCATGATGAGTAACCTAAAACAAACTAGAATTTCAAAAAAATCTAACTTGATTTACTAACCTTCCTTAGGTTTCAAATGGCCGAATGTTTGCTCCCCTTTCTCTCCCTTTTGGTTCGGCTAAGAAGAACAAAGTTAAGACTTTGTTTTCTTCCCATTCTTTCTATTATTCATTATGTCTCCAATAACCCAATTTCCTATTATAATATCTAATTCAACAAATAAATTGCCCATCATCAATCCATCTTGGCCGGCCACTATAAGGGAATTGGGCAAATTTGACATGCAAGTCCACCTTTGTGTTGACATGCACTAATAAGCCCTTTAAAATTAGCCTATCATATTTCACCATGTCTGATGTTGATCCCTATTTAATAATTCCTCATACAATTGGCAAAATTAGGGAATGAAATTTCCACATATGCATGTACACACATAATAAGCATAGAATATAACAATTAATTATTTTCATAACTCGGTTTTGTGGTCCCGAAACCACTTCCCGACTAGGGTCAATTTAGGGCTGTCACAACTCTCCCCCACTTAAGAAATTTTCGTCCCCGAAAAACTTACCGGTAAATAGGTTTGGGTATCGTTCTTTCATCGAGCTCTCGGTCTCCCAAGTAGCTTCCTCGATCCCGTGTTTGAGCCATAACACCTTTACTAGCGGAACTCTTTTGTTTCGCAACTCCTTCACTTCACGAGCTAGGATACGCATCGGTTCTTCTTCATAGCTCATATCGACTTGAATTTCAACCTCTGATGGGCTAATTATATGCGATGGATCAGATCGATAGCGTCGAAGCATCGAAACATGAAAGACGTCATGAATCTTTTCAAGCTCTGGGGGCAAAATCAATCTATACGCAACCGGACCAACTCGTTCGGAGATTTCGTACGGCCCGATGAATCTTGGGCTCAACTTGCCCTTACGGCCGAACCTGAGTATCTTTTTCCAAGGTGAAACCTTAAGGAACACTTTGTCTCCCACCTGATACTCGATGTCTTTTCGTTTCAAATCTGCGTACGACTTCTGACGATCCGTGGCTATCTTCAGACTTTCACGGATTACCTTTACTTTCTGTTCAGCATCTCTAATCAAATCAACTCCGAAAATTTTACTTTCACCGAGCTCGGTCCAAAACAATGGTGTACGGCATTTACGACCGTACAAAGCCTCGTAAGGTGCCATCTTAATACTTGATTGAAAACTATTGTTGTAAGCGAATTCAATCAAAGGTAAGTACCGTTCCCATGAACTACTGAACTCGAGGATGCAACATCTCAACATATCCTCAAGTATCTGAATTATCCGCTCGGATTGACCATTGGTTTGGGGGTGAAAAGCAGTGCTAAAATGCAGCTTGGTACCCAGAGCTTCTTGCAATTTCTTCCAAAATCGTGAGGTGAATCTCGGATCTCTATCCGACACGATAGAAACAGGTACCCCGTGTAATCTCACAATTTGATAAACGTACAATTCAGCTAGTTTATCCAATGAAAAATCCGTACGTACGGGGATGAAATGAGCCGACTTAGTCAGTCTATCAACAACAACCCATATCGCATCCTTCTTACTTGCTGACAAGGGCAGTCCGGACACAAAGTCCATTGTGACTCGATACCATTTCCACTCGGGTATCATGATCGGCTGGAGTAATCCTGAAGGCACTTGATGTTCCGCTTTCACTTGTTGACATATTAAACATCTCGAAACAAAGTCGGAGATGTCCCGTTTCATACCATGCCACCAAAATTGACGTTTCAAATCGTTGTACATTTTCGTACTCCCCGGGTGAATTGACATTCGGCTACAATGGGCTTCGTTCAGAATCATCGAAATGAGTTCCGAATTCCTTGGAACACACAACCGATTTCTGAACCTCAAACAATCATCGTCATCAATTTGAAACTCTGATCCCTCGTTCGGAAAACACTTAGTCCGTTTTGCAACCAATTCATCATCGACTTTCTGAGCTTCACGAATTTGGTGAGTCAATAATGGTTTAGCTTTTAATTCAGCTACTAACACATTGTCTGGTAGAACAGACAAATGCACGTTCATCGCTCGCAAAGCAAACAATGACTTCCGGCTTAAGGCGTCCGCAACCACGTTAGCCTTTCCCGGGTGGTAATCAATGACAAGCTCGTAATCTTTCAACAACTCAAGCCAACGTCTTTGTCGCAGATTCAAGTCTCTTTGAGTCATCAAATATTTGAGACTTTTGTGGTCCGAAAATACATGGCACTTCTCACCAAACAGATAATGTCGCCATATTTTTAAAGCAAATACGATGGCAGCTAGTTCGAGATCATGGGTCGGATAATTCCTCTCGTGTGGCTTCAATTGTCTCGACGCATAGGCCACGACTCGACCTTCTTGCATCAATACGCAACCCAACCCAAGTAGGGATGCGTCACTATATATGACAAACTCTTTACCTGATTCGGGTTGCACCAAAATTGGAGCTTCAGTCAAATGAGTTTTCAGTTGGTCGAAACTTTTCTGACATTTCTCCGTCCACTCGAACCTAACATCCTTTTGAAGTAGCTTCGTCATTGGTGTGGCTATCATCGAGAAACCCTTCACAAATCGTCGGTAATAACCGGCGAGCCCCAAAAAGCTCCGAACTTCAGTAACATTTCTCGGAGGTTTCCAGTCAAGTATGGCTGAAATTTTGTTCGGGTCAACTCGAATACCCGATGCGGATACCACATGACCCAAGAAGCTAACCTCTCTTAACCAGAACTCACACTTACTGAACTTAGCATATAACTGCTTATCCCGTAAAATTTGCAACACTAGTCTCAGGTGCTCAGCATGTTCGGTCTCATCTCTTGAATAGACCAAGATGTCATCAATGAACACAACTACGAACCGATCCAAATATGATCTGAAGATCCGATTCATCAAATCCATAAATACTGCCGGGGCATTAGTGAGCCCAAACGGCATCACTAAGAATTCGTAGTGACCGTACCTCGTTCTGAAAGCAGTTTTGGGTACGTCTGAATCTCGAATCCGCAACTGATAATAACCCGATCTCAAATCTATTTTTGAGAACACTGAGGCCCCCTTTAGTTGATCAAACAAATCATCGATACGCGGTAATGGATATTTATTCTTTATCGTCACTTTATTCAGTTGACGATAGTCAATGCACAACCTCATGGTTCCGTCCTTCTTTTTCACGAACAATACTGGTGCACCCCAAGGTGAGAAACTTGGCCGAGCGAAACCTCTATCCGTCAATTCTTGCAGCTGAGCTTTCAACTCTTTTAACTCAGTTGGTGCCATACGATACGGAGCTATCGAAATCGGCGTAGTCCCAGGTACAAGCTCAATACCAAACTCTATCTCCCGAGCAGGTGGTAAACCCGGCAATTCTTCAGGAAAAACATCCGGGTATTCACAAACCACCGGCACAGATTCAGGTTTCCTTTCTAGTGCTTGGTCATCCAGTACATACGCAAGGTATGCTTCGCACCCTTTTCTTACATATTTCTGGGCCAACATTGAGGATATTACAGCTGGCAACCCATCCAAGTCCGTAGACTCAACTCGGATTACTTCGTTATTTGCACACCTCAAATCAATAGTCTTGCTTTTGCAATTCACAACCGCATCATGCACGGTCAACCAATCCAACCCAAGGATAACATCAAATTCATCAAACGGCAAAAGCATCAAGTCCGCTAGAAAACAGGAACCTCGAATTGCTAGGGGACATTTCTTACACACTTTGTCGACAAGCACGTAACGACCCAAGGGATTTGACACCCGAATTACAAACTCAGTAGACTCAATAGGTAAAGTCTTACTGGATGCTAAGGTTTCACATATGTAAGAATGAGTAGAACCGGGGTCAATCAAAGCAATTACATTAGTATCAAAGAGAGTAAAAGTACCGGTAATAACATCAGGCGAAGAAGCATCCTCGCGGGCACGTATAGCATATGCTCTAGCAGGTGCACGAGCCTCGGATCTGGTCGTAGCATCTCTAGATCCTCTCTGACCACCACTAGCATTGCCCGTATTTCTAGATGGTCTACCTCGAGCAGTGGTAGCACCCGGTTTCCCACTCTGATTTACATTCTGTTCAGACAGCCTCGGGCAATCTTTAATGAAGTGGTCCACTGATCCGCACTTGTAACAGGAGCGGTCATGGAATCTACAACTCCCCAAATGCCATTTACCGTAATGTCGACATTCCGTTCGGCCTCGACGTTCGTTCCCAACACTGGCAACCGAAGTGCCTCGTGTACCCACAGGGGGTCGATCACGATCTCGTCTAAAAAGGCCCGAAGTGCTTTTAGACCGGCCCACATCATCTCGAAATTTCTTCGATGCCTGTTGAAGAGACTTTCCCGAGAATCTTTTACGAAACTCCCCGGTTCCCACATCAACTTTTTGTTTTTCCTTTCTAAGCTCTTCGGCTTTACAAGCTCGCTCGACAAGTACTACGAACTCTCGTATTTCAAGAATGCCAACGAACATTTTTATATCTTCATTCAGCCCATCTTCGAAACGTTTACACATGACAGCCTCGGACGAAACACATTCCCGAGCGTATCTACTAAGTCTAACAAATTTTCGCTCGTAATCAGTAACTGACATAGAACCTTGCTTAAGCTCAAGAAATTCCTTCCGTTTTTGATCAACAAATCTCTGACTGATATACTTTTTCCGAAACTCAGTTTGGAAAAACTCCCAAGTTACTTGCTCCCGGGGTACAACAGAAGTCAGAGTACTCCACCAATAGTAGGCAGAATCACGTAGCAAGGAGATAGCACACTTTAGACATTCATCGGGTGTACAAGATAGCTCATCGAGTACCCGGATAGTGTTGTCCAACCAAAATTCAGCTTGCTCGGCATCGTCGCTATCCGTAGCTTTAAATTCAGTAGCCCCATGTTTTCGGATTCGGTCAACTGGGGGCTTATTTGACCTTATTTGGTCAGTTACCGGAGGTATTGTAGGTGCGGGGGTGGTGTTTGTCGGGAATGGAGGTTGTGGAACAGCCGTATTAGTTCGAATGTATTGGTTGAACCAATCATTCATCACGCTATAGAAAGCTTGTCTAGCTTCATCATTCGGGTTACTCGCATTAGGTTGAGAGTCCACCGGCGCTGTCCCTTGTGCGGGAGCAGGCGCTACACTCTCAAGATCATCAGCTACCGCTCGGTCGGGATCGGGATCCATTACTATAAATAAACACATTTGCAAATGTCAGAAATCACCACACTATCAATTAATCACATAAAATGGCATGTATAGCTAGACCCCAACACATTACGGTAGTCCTAGAATCGACTAAACCTAGCTCTGATACCATCAATTGTAACCCCCGAACCCGAGACCGTCACTGGAGTCGAATACGAGGTGTTGACAGACCTTTAAAAATTTTTCCAGACACTGCCCAGTCTGAGTACTAGTCGCTTCAAAAATCATATCTTGAGTTTCACAACTCGAAAATAAGTTTTGTGATTTTTCCCTGAAACTAGACTCATGTCCCACCTATATATTTTTTCTAGAATTTTTGGTCAGGCCAATTAGTACAGTTTATTAGTCAAAGTCTCTCATGTTACAGGGGTCGACTACACTGACCTTTTCCCATTACGACTGGGATATCTCTCTGCACAGAGCTTCAATACTAATGCCGTTTGTTTCTATGGAAACTAGACTCAGAGAGGAATCCATACATATATGGTATGACCTCTAATTATCTCTGGTCAATTTATAGTGAATTTCCAAAGGCGGAACAGTGAATCCAGAAACTGTTCTGGCCCTGTTCCACAAGAACCCGAATATCTCTTTCTGTACTGTTCCTATAATTGTTTCGTTACTTCCATATGAAAGTAGATTCATCAAGGTTCGATTACATAATTTATTCACTATTTAATTCCACTCCTACGAATTTATGTGATTTTTCAATTCTACACCACTGTTGCTGTCAAAATCTGTTTTCAAGATAAACTTTACCTATTTTGTGGTTACCATGGACCAACTAGGGTTTTGCCATACATAGGTCCACATGTGATCATATTTAGCCATTCCAATGGCTGATCATTAGCCCAACACTTCCATTTCAATCCATAGTCACATCGTGAAACCATATATACATACATAAACACAAATGGTCTAATGCCATACTCCACTCACGAGCCATTTTCGCATGGCTTTACACACATACATCACAAAGAACTTAAACAACAGGGGGTATCCTATACATGCCATATCCAGAGTTCAACTAAAGAGTACCAAAAGAGCTTGACAGTGTAGATGACTTCGACTTCGCTGATCCCGAATCCGATAGCTAACGAACAAAATCTATAAAACAGAGAGCCAAAGCAACCGGGTAAGCATTTTAAGCTTAGTAAGTCTCAAGTAATGAAATCGGCTTTGACTACAGTATTACATTCACATAGCTAACTAAGTCATTTTATTACACACATTCTCATAATCATACTTACTTCACACTTCATCAACATATATACACAAGGTATCAACCTTTCTAAAAGCCGAAAATTCGTTAGCCGATCGCACGAATACTATTTAAAACGAATGACTTTTCCAATGCACATGCAACATACCTTATCGTTCGGGTTGGTCAGCATATTATTAATTAGTTACAGCACAAAACGCTCACATTCAAACCCAAGTTTCTTCGGTATTTAACCGAATACAGCCGCAAACACATTTGCCTTCGGGTCTTAACCCGGACATATCAACTTGCATAATTGCCTTCGGGTCTTAGCCCGGATATATCATCTCGCATAATTGCCTTCGGGTCATAGCCCGGACATATAACTCGCATAATTGCCTTCGGGTCTTAGCCCGGATATATCAACTCGCATAATTGCCTTCGGGTCTTAGCCCGGATATATCAACTCGCATAATTGCCTTCGGGTCTTAGCCCGGATATATTAACTCGCATAATTGCCTTCGGGTCTTAGCCCGGATATATTAACTTGCATAATTGCCTTCGGGTCTTAGCCCGGATATATTCCAATGCTCATGCACACATATATCAATAATCATAACACATCCATATCATTTCTTCGTTACTAAGGCTCAAACACAAAACATTTATTAAACCTTTCAAATTTCGGCTCAGTAGCCGCACACAAAGAGCATAATTTCAATTGGCTTTATAACATAGTCTCTAAGCACATTCGACTATCCGTCATAGTATGACTATTCATTTCAATATAATTCAAGTAGGGTCATTACTCGAAGACTTACCTCAAATGTCGTCGAACGACTTCAACGGCTATTCAATTACTTTTTCCTTCCCTTTATCGGATCTAGTTCCCCTTTGCTCTTGAGCTTAAGTTCAACAAAATTTAAAATAGTCATTAATCGACTATTCAAGTATTACTTTCAGAATAATATATATATATTGATCCGACTTTCACACACATAGATTATAGCAAGCTTTATATTAATCAATAAATAATTCATCGGCAAACTTTCATTAATGTTTACAACAAAATCACATATTCACTACGAGCTGTTTTCCTGAGCAGTAGTTACTAAATTACTTATAAGTGGAGCTACTAAACTCCAAATCACTTGCCGTTAATTTTCCCTGAATATAGACTCGTATATATTCCATCCATAAAATTTTCAGAATTTTAGGCTTGGCCAATCAATACCAGATTTTTCTTAAAGTTTCCCCTATTTCACTGTTTGACTATTCTGACCACTCTTCACTACGAATCCAATTTCTCACTTTACAGAATTCCAAATGTGTTGTATTTAATCTCATTTGAAACTAGACTCATTAAGGAGTCTAAGCATATAAATTTTATCTTATAATCATTTTTGTACAATTTATAATGATTTTCTAAAAACAGAACAGGGAATCCAGCAGTCATTTTGACTCAGCCCCACAATACTTCAAATATCTCAAGATTGGTAACTCTTTTGTTTTTATAGTTTCTTTTGTAAGAAAATAGACTCTTCAAGCTTTAATGACATAATTCACTCAGCTTCTAACTCAACTCCCACAATTTATAGTGATTTTTCCAAAATCACTTTACTGCTGCTGTCCTAAAGAGATTATTGGCAATTCACTCTTTCACACATTCTTTGTATACATATTATTTAATTATTTATCACCCTAGATATTATTAGCTAAATAGATCAATTGTACATATATACCGCCAAGACCGTACGTAATAATCTTACTTATACATAACACTACTCAAATTCTTCGAAAGCATACTAACAAAAATATCATGTACTATGCCGAACCTTTAGGAAATCAAGCACCTAATTTATCCATTTCAAAACACCCAATCGGCATTTGCTCAAGACATTAAGCAAAGTCTAGGTTCGGCTATTACACATATGAGTATTAGAAATTATAGTTTTTAACAAGATCAACTTCTTTCATCAACAATTTCTTCATCAAAACTTAAAGATAAAAATCAAATTCCTTCCTTATCTACCATAACCGGATGTTCAATTCAACCATCCAAATTCAAAGTTTTGGCATGGGCTAAGTAAGTAGCATGATGAGTAACCTAAAACAAACTAGAATTTAAAAAAAAATCTAACTTGATTTACTAACCTTCCTTAGGTTTCAATGGCCGAATGTTTGCTCCCCTTTCTCTCCCTTTTGGTTCGGCTAAGAAGAACAAAGTTAAGACTTTGTTTTCTTCCCATTCTTCCTATTATTCATTATGTCTCCAATAACCCAATTTCCTATTATAATATCTAATTCAACAAATAAATTGCCCATCATCAATCCATCTTGGCCGGCCACTATAAGGGAATTGGGCAAATTTGACATGCAAGTCCACCTTTGTGTTGACATGCACTAATAAGCCCTTTAAAATTAGCCTATCACATTTCACCATGTCTCATGTTGATCCCTATTTAATAATTCCTCATACAATTGGCAAAATTAGGGAATGAAATTTCCACATATGCATGTACACACATAATAAGCATAGAATATAACAATTAATTATTTTCATAACTCGGTTTTGTGGTCCCGAAACCACTTCCCGACTAGGGTCAATTTAGGGCTGTCACATTTGTAATATCCTATACCCAGCCCAGTCGTCAAGCCCAAGAATAGGATGCTACACCACGTCTCCTACTTGTATTTATCACAAACCGTCACATTGTTACACATGGATTATTTTTTTCTTTTAATATAATAGCATTCATATGAAACGTAAGTCATTCACACTCTAAGGAAGTTGAATCATGCTAAACATTCATTGAATAATCATAAAATACGCATTAAACATGCATTAAGACCACTTATCAATTTTTTTCAAAACTGTTACATAGGTATTGATACTGATAGAGTGGTATCAATAGCTCTCTCAAGTGGTAATGATATTGCTTGGAAAATTGACACTGAATTAGCTTACTGTTTCTCGTCTTAAAAACCCAACTTACAAAAAATATCGATACACTAAAAAAGTATCGATAATTTACCACGAGTATCGATACTCGTGGAAAAATATTAATACCAACTAGCGAAATTGGCTTCCTGCACTTCAAAAAGTATAAAATTTTAAACTATTTATATATAAATTCTTTCTAAATTTTATTATTACAACACAACGAAATCAATAGAAGTAAAACTCTGTTGGCGGCTATTCATATTTTGGTTGGGTTCACCCATTAGGTTGAGCTCCACATGCCAAGGAAACCATAGCTGACGTTTTGACCTTTGATGATATATATATACAGCCAAAAGTAACCCCATCCTGTTTTGATTTTGATTTTCATCCTCATAACAAAAACTATTGTTCCTTCCTTCTCTATTGATCATACATACTGATATCGATATGGTAACGGTTTGTTTTGGTGTATAGTTTCGAGTTTATCGTTATTGTTTAAAAATATTTTATATGTGTATATAAAAAGTATTTATAAATACGAAATAATGAGGTTAAATAAGTCTCAAACATAAAACGCTCATCAAAAATGAAATTTTGTTGAAGTAATAAGGAAAAGATTTTAAAAACAGAACATATATCATCACATAGATCATCCCAAACTGGTTCTAAACATAATGCATCAATTATCTCATATAATAAACACTGAAATGTCTCAAATAATAGTCCCAAATGTCATATTTAAAGTCCAGAAATTACCAAGCATAATAGTCATGCAAATCACCAAAAATCATAACAAAACCAACATAACATCTACCACGCTACCTTTTATTCCTAAAACAAAAATAATTATAATAAAACCTACAAATCAAACAATTAGAGACAATACCGAGACCACACTGCTCACACCTGTACTACTTATCTACAGTGGTTAAAGAGGAGTGGATGAACTTAACAAGCTCAGTGAATGCTTAAAACAACCACTAAGCAAACAACTCATTATGCATCGACTAAGTAGACATGTCACATATTCATAATGTAATTAACTCTATTATCATATTTCACACATTTAATCATCTTCCATTTATACTATTACGAAATCATCATGTAATAGCCCGCTTTTAGTGATATCGAAACAGTGACTTCGAAACCACAAATCTAACAAGTAAATTATTGTTTTATTATTATTTTAATGTTTACGAGATTTTATTAAGGTCGTATTAAAATTTCATTAAGAAATTTTGATGTTTGCATGGTTAATTAAGAGAAAAGGGTTAAATCGTATAAAGTTGAGTTCTATTAGTTAAAAAGGTCAAATTTATATGAAACCTTAAACTAAAGGACTTGAATGGTAATTAGACCAATTGAGGTGATAGTGGATGTTTATGGACATGGTTTGGAAGAAATTATTAAAGGATAAAATAGTAATTAGGTAAATTAAGCTTAAACTAAATAAAACAAAATTGTTTCATCTTTCGCATTCAACACCCTGAACTAATTTTAGCTATTAAAGGAGGAGGAGAATTCGACCACGCTTAATTCTTCTCGCATGGTATGCATTAAAGCTCTGTTTTTAATGATTTTTATGTTTTTGAGTTCATTTTAACTTAATCTAGCTAGCTTGGGAATCAATTTTTGAAACTGTTAAAGGTTAAGGGTTATGCCATGAATGTTCTTGAATAGTTTTTTATGTTAAATGGTAGATTATGAATCTTTGTTGAGAAATAAACAAGTTTTGTAAAGTGATTTTTGATGAAATTTACATTTAAGGATTGGTTTGTAAAAATAGTAGAGATTCATGTTAAATTTATGGAATGAAAGAAAGTCCATAAAGAATTCGGTTAGCCTGTAGAAGGATTAAAATGATTAGATTTCAAATTATGAGCTTAAGGACTAAATTGTGAAAAGTTAAAATGTTCGAGAAAAATGTTAATTTTGCATAAATATGAAATGTGGTTTAAATTGAATACTAAAAGTATTAAATCGATTGGAATTGTCTATTTAGATCAAGATAAATTATGTATGGGCCTAGATCGAGGCAAAACAAAAGCTTTGGATTAGCTCGATTTAACTTTTACGCCCCTAGTCATCGAGGTAAGTTCGTATGAACAGTTATCATATTAAAGCTATTTAAATTGTATGTCATTATGCTAATTATAATGTGAATTGATTGATGTATAAAGAAATGAATTCTATGACGGTTATCGAGTCCTGGTTGAACCTTAAGAGTTCGTAGGATACAAATGACGTGTCATTAGGGATTTCATGTTTCGAGTGCTAGTCTTGAATGTCCTACCGATGGCTGAGGTCTTGCATTTGTTGCGGATACTCCACAACTCGTGTGAGCAGCATCGTGTAGCTTATATTTTGACCCACAACTCGTGTGAGTAGGCCCATTTCACAGATTCTGTGAGCATAGATGTAAAGAAAAGGTTACAGTTATATGTAAAGGCACACTTCGTGTGAGCTTTATCGAGTATCTGATGAAATTCTAGATGGTTTAATGGACAAGAAAAGGAATTGAAATGGTAAGTATTCAAATGGAATCAAACATGATCTTATGGAAAGAATGCATGAACTAATTGTTGTATTCCATATGGAAAATGACTTATATTATGGTTGGTTCATTTGATTTATGTGCAAGTGTGCTAACTTGTGTATTGATGGTGATGTATAGGCTTATGCCAATTTTATGGTTTGGGTTATATTATGCTTATGCTTAATATTATGAAAATAAAATGGTATGTTATGTATTAATTTATACTAGCTTACTAAGTATTAATTGCTTACGTAGTTTCTTTCATATGTTTTATAAATTATCGGAAGCTTTATTTGGTTGGAAGATTGTCGAAGATCTATGACACTATCCAACAGATATAGCAGTAGATTTTAAATTTTTTGCCCAAGGTTTATAGTGGCATGTATAGGTTGAATTGCAATGGCTTTTTGTTGAATGTTTAGTTGGTGATTTGGCATATATAAGTTGTGAAAGTTAACTTGGTTGGTACCATTTGATACCTTGCAAGATTGTGTCATTTTGATTACCTTATGATGCATGTTTTGAATGACTCATATGGTATGTTTTGAATTGGTATGATTATGGTCAACTTATTGCATGTTTTGGAAAGTATTGAACTAGTAATTGATGATTGAAATGTGGTAAAATTGACATGTTTAGGTAAGTGTTTTTGAATGCATTTGAGGTGTCTTTGAATGGCATATTGGTTAATTGAATTAGGATCTTGATAATAACATTTATATGTGTGTTTAGGTGAGGTTTTGGTGTTTCGAAAGTGTGCATAGTTGATTAAAATGTTCATGCATGGAAAGGTTTTGAATTGGCTTGATTTTAGGTAAATTTGGGTCCATATGGCCTGAAACATGGGTGTGTGACTTAGCCGTGTGAGACATGCGACCTGGCGGCACGACCGTGTGTCATCTAGTGAGTTCCTTAGATTGCAAGTCAGTAAGTTACACAGCCTAACACATGGCCTGACACACGGGCGTGTGGGGCAACTCAGAGAGTTACATGTCCTAGCACACGAGCATGTTTCACATCTGTGTGACACTACTCAGAGAGTTACATAGGTGAGGGCACAATTGTGTGTCCCTAGTTCGAAGGTAACACGGCCTAGTACCGGACGTGTGTCTCAGCCGTGTGAGGCACACGGTCTGGCTACACAGTCGTGTGACCTTTGTTTCCAAATTTTTGTGATTTTTTCCTAGACTTTCCAAATAGTTTCAAATATGTCCCGATTTGTTCCCAAGTAATTTTTAGGGCCTCGAGGGCTTGATTTAGGGTTGGTATGTATGTATATGATTGGTTTATGATTTGATTATGTTATTTATTAAAATTAAGTTTAAATGTTTTTGATTGTACAATAATGCTCCATAACCCTAATCTGGCAACCAATAAGGGTTAGGGGTGTTATATTTAGTGCTATCAAAGCTATGGTTTAGTCGATTCTCAGACTAAACGTAGCATGTATGAATTCTAGAAATATATACAATTATATAACATGTGATAATGTGGTAACTCCTGACTCAAATTGAATTATGTTTTCATATAAATAAGATGTCATCCAACCAAGCTAATTCCGATAATGTTTAAAGTAATACGCAAGATTTCATTCACAGAGCAGCTTCTACTGGTAGTAGGCCTACATATGAGGGTTGGGGAGGAGAGGCTAAAGAAGCCTTCTTCCAGCTAATGTCCGAGTGGTTTACTGAGTTCGTGAGAATAAACTCGTTGGCTCAACGACCTCCACCCCCTTCCATACCCCAACCTATCCCTGTAGTTCCTTAAGGTTTGGAACAAATACGTATAAGCAAGCCTCCAGTTGATAAAATTTGAAAATATAGGGTTGAAGAGTTCCTTGGTACAACCAAAGACGATCTTGAAAAGGTTGTGCTTTGGTTAGAAAACATAGTAAGAGTTTTTAATGAATTATCTTGTACGCCAGTTGAATGTTTAGAGTGTGTTGTTTCTCTATTGAAAGACTTGGCTTACCAATGGTGGAACACATTCATTGCTGTAGTACCAAGGGATTGTGTAAATTAGAAATCGTTTCAGACAGAATTTAGAAAGAAATATGTAAGTCAGAGGTTTCTTGACAAGAAACACAAAGAATTTCTAGAATTTAAATAGGGTAATATGACTGTGGCTGAATACAAATGGGAATTTGTATGACTTAGAAAATATGCTCGAGAATGCATACCATCTAAAGTTGATACGTGCAGATGGTTTGAAGATGGTCTAAATGAAGATATTAAGTTGCTAATCAGGATTCTTGAGCTAAAAGAATTCGTAGTTCTGGTTGATAGAGCACACAAGGCCGAGGAGCTTAGTAAAGTGAAAAGAAAAGTAGATTCTAAGGCTTGTGATATGGGAAAACGACCAATGGGAAAATCATTCTCGTCTCTATCAGAGAAATCAAAAGAATTTCATAGTTGTTCATCAGCTTCGGTGGGTTCTTCTAGGAGAGAAAAAGGAAAGCATCATTCGAGCTCGAAACCTCAGGCTACATCTGTAGCGAGTGTGGGTAGTGTCAGGAACAATAAGCCTAAATGTCAGGAATATAATAGACAATATCTCGGTGAATGCAGATTGAAAGATGGGTCATACTTTAAATATGGTTTCTACGATCATTTTCTAAAAGATTGCCCATAAAGGTCTGATAAAGAAATGGCTCAGAATACTTGTTCGAGTAATACGTCTGTGAGAGAGAGACTACCCCAAAACCTGGAAATGTGGGTAACAGTTAAGGTGGAATGAAAGATTCTACTATTAGATCTGAGGCATAGGCACCAGCTAGGGCTTATGCGATTCGTGCTTGAGAGGAAGCTTCAGCACCTGATGTGATCACCAGTACATTTTCTATCTTTGATACTAATGTTAATTCTTTGATTGACCTGGGGTCAACGTATTCATATGTATTGACAACTTTAGTGTCGAATAAGAAAATACCTTTTGTAACAGCCATGTTTTAGCTAAATCGGAACAGTGGTTTCGGAACCACAAATCTGAGGTCAGAAAATTATCTTAATATTATTTTGGTGTTTACAGCATGTGAATATATATGTGTGAAAATTTCGTAAGCTAATTTTATCGTTTAATAGCTCAATTTGATAAAAGGACTAAATCGCGTAAAATGCAAAAGTTACATTCTATATGATAAAGGTGTTTGTTTGCTATGGCTTATTAAATGTGAAGTGCTCATGTTTTTTTTAACCATTGGATTAATGAATGGACAAATATGCCTATATTTAATGGAATTTTAATGTTTATTCATTAAGGGTAAATAAGTAATTTTGTAATTTTGTAAATTAAAATACAACAAAACATGGAATTTTGTCCATTTTTCTTCTTGTTGGCCGAATATTGAAGTAGAAAAGAAGCAATTTTGTTCTTTTAGGGTTCGACACACACATAGCTTGATTGAGGCATGTTTTGAGCTCAGTTTTTTATGATTTATACGTTTTCGTGATTGTTGCTTTGTGTTCTAGCTAGCCCATGTTTCAATTTTTGAAAGTGTTGATGATTTTGAAAGTTGCCATTGATGAATGCTTGAGTTCTTGAATTTTTTATGGTGGAAAATGAGTAGTTGTTGGTAGATTATCACGTTTTGTAAAGTGATTTTTGGTAAAATTGCATAAAAGGGGTTAATTTGTGAAAATGTGAAAATGTGGGGTTAAATGTGTGAAAAATGATAAATATGGGCTAATATATATACTATGAAAATTTAGTTAGCATGAAATTAGAAAGAAATTATGTAATTTGTGATTTTGTGGAATAAGGACTAAATTGTAAAAAATATAAAAGTTTAGGGGCTAAAGTGAAAAAATGCCTAAATGGATTTTTTTGGATGAAATTGAATGAATAGGAAATTAAATGAGTTAATTTTTAATTTATATAGTTCGAGAAAGAAAGGAATCAGATTTAGATCAGGGAAAATTTAAGGTTATCGAGTAATCGGTCCAATTCGTCAATTCTGAGTACGAGGTAAGTTCATACGTGATAAACATTGTTAAAAATATGTTTTTAATTCTTTAATATTGTATAAATTGTATATATGCGACTACAAATGCGTACGACGACAAATTGACTATGTTTGGCAGTTAGTGTACGAATTGGAATAGCTTCGGCTTTGTGTGGCACTAAGTGTGCGATAGTGAGATAGCTTCGGTTTAATGTGAAGGCACTAAGTGTGCAATATCATTATAGCTTTGACTAATCATTTATGCACTAAGTGTGCGAGTTTCCAGATTGAAAGATTTTCGAACGATTTAACGTATTGAACAAAGAGGTGAGAATGAAATAAATAAATACGGGAAAGTACAGGTACATACGATACCTAGTGGTAGGTGATACTATGTGTATGAAGCTTGATGTAATTGTATAAACATGATAAATGGTCATGGATTAGAATTGAATGATGATATGAGAACTACTAACTGTTTATTAATTGATGATTTGTAAATTATGAACTATTAAGTATATTTGGTACGGACTTACTAAGCTATGAAGCTTACTGTGTGTTATTTGTCTTTGTTTTATAGATTTTCAAAGCTAGCTCAGACATCGGGGATCATCAGGAACCATCATCACACTATCGACTACTTACTGTACTTTTGGAGCTTTGTATATGTGGTATATGGAATGTATAGACTAGTGTCATTTTGGTATGTTTTGAGTTGTAATTATAGCCATGAGATTTGGCTTGTGAATGTTGGAATATGGCCATTTAAGTTGGCTTGAATCATGTATTTCATAAGTGATATATGTGTTGTATATAATGCTTTATATGTTGATTTGGTTAGTTATAAATGCTTGAGGAATGGTAAATTTTGGTCTGATTTGTATGA
>NC_053433.1:37654387-37738829 GCF_007990345.1 Gossypium hirsutum
TATAAATTGTACAAAAATGATTATAAGATAAAATTTATATGCTTAGACTCCTTAATGAGTCTAGTTTCAAATGAGATCAAATACAGCACATTTTGAATTCTGTAAAATGAGAAATTTGATTCGTAGTGAAGAGTGGTCAGAATAGTCAAACAGTGAAACAGGGGAAACTTTAAGAAAAATCTGGTATTGATTGGCCAAGCCAAAAATTCTGAAAATTTTATGGATGGAAGATATACGAGTCTATATTCAGGGAAAATTAACGGCTAGTGATTTGGAGTTTTGTAGCTCCAGTTATAAACAATTTAGCGACTACTGCTCAGGAAAACAGCTCGTAGTGAATATGTGATTTTGTTGTAAACATTAATGAAAATTTGCCAATGAGTTATTTATTGACTATTATAAAGCTTACTATAATCTATGTGTGTGAAGGTCAAATCAATATATATTATTTTGAAAGTAATACTTGAATAGTCGATTAATGACTATTTTAAATTTTGTTGAACTTAAGCTCAAGAGCAAAAGGGAACTAGATCCGGTAAAGGCAAAGAAAAGATCACTGAGTAGTCGAGTTGGAACCGTCTTACCCAACACAAGGTAAGTCATTAAGCATGTAGTTGGTATTATTTCAAATGGTCATAATGTTTATGTATTGATGCTGAATGGAATGAATAAATATACATATATATATATGCATGTACGTATGTGATGATGAAATTGTTGAATGAAAAGAAAAGAGGTAAGATGTACTGAGTTGTTGATCTCGGCACTAAACGTGCGGGTATAACCATTTATGACCATGAGATTGGCGCTAAGTGCGCGGGATTAGATTGTACAGCACTAAGTGTGCGATTTGACTATGTTGCACTAAGTGTGCGAAATGAATATGATGCACTAAGTGTGCGAATTGACCATGCGGCACTAAGTGTGCGAGTTTGACTATGTAGCACTAAGTGTGCGATTTGATTACGTAGCACTAAGTGTGCGAGTTGATTATATAGCACTGAGTGTGCGGACTCAATATGCATTCGTGAATCATTATGGACACTATGTGTGCGACACTATTGAGTCGATCGCGGACAGCGGATCGGGTAAGTGTCTTGAGTACATGGCTAATAGGTGCTATGCTTATACTTGGTGTTGAGCTCGGTAAGTTTGAACCTATGTGACAACTATACTTGAAGTCACGTACATAAAATTTATCGTAGGATGGGTGAAAGGCCGTTTAGTCGTTTGATTGTAACGAAAATAAATTGATTTATGAAAATGCTTCAATGTCCTATTGATGAGTATATGGAATGTGAATGCATGAATTGATATGAAATTGAATCGATAGGTTGGAGGAACTATGGTATGGTTCGGAATGGATGGAGTAATTAGCCTCGTTCCATTTTGTTTTCTCTTGTGATAATGTTATTGATGGATGGTAGTGCATAGCTTATGACTTACTGAGTTATAAACTCACTCGGTGTTTCCTTGTCACCTATTCTAGGTTTCTTGGACACATCTCTTTTTGCGTGATCGGGCCGTCATCGAAGTCATCACACCGGATAGCAAGTTTTGGTACTTTCTTCTTAGTTGGCTTAGAAGAACATTTTGGCATGTATAAGCTATTACGTTGTGTTTGAACTTTGGCATGTAAACTTTAAGCCATGCGAAAATGGCACGAATGTTCGATTGAGTTGGATCAAGGGTAGGCATGAAATGGACCTAGTTACTTTCGTAACAGATGCTGGCAGCAGCAGTGTCATGAGATTGAAAAATCACTAAAAATAGTAGGAGTGGAATTAATTGATGAATAAATTATGTAATCGAAGCTCGATGAGTCTGTTTTCATGAGGAAGTAACGAAAAGATCATATGGGCAGTATATTAAGAGATAATCAGATTTTTGTGGGACAGGGCCAGAACGGTTTCTGGATTCCCTACTCCGACTTTGGAAATTCATTATAAATTAACCAGAGATAATTAGGGGTCGTAACATATATGTATAGATTCCTCTCTGAGACTAGTTTTCATAGAAACAAACGGCATCAGTATTGAAGCCCCGTGCAGGGAGATATCCAAGTCGTAATGGGCAAAGGTCAGTGTAGTCGACCCCTGCAACATGGGAGACTTTGACTAATAAACTGTACTAATTGGCCCGACCAAAAATTATAGAAAAAAATAAATAGATGGGCACATGAGTCTAGTTTCTGAGAAAAATTACGAAACTGATTTTCGAGTTACGAAACTCAGGATATGATTTTTTTAAAACGACTAGTACACAGATTGGGCAGTGTCTAGAAAATAAATTTTATAAGGGGTTAAAGTCAGTTAACACCTCGTGTTCGACTCCGGTGTCGGTTTCGGGTTCGGGGTGTTACATTTGATTGGTATCAGAGCTATGGTTTAGTCGGTTCTAGGACTACCATAGCACGTATGAGTCTAGCTATACATGCCTTAATGTTAATGTTTAAAAGGGTGATGACTTCTGACGGTTGAAATGTTTTTGTTTTGATTAGTAAATGGATCCCGGTGTAGAAAGAACCCTAGCGGATGACATTGAGAGCGTAGCGGCTGCTCCTGCACAAGGGACGCCGCCTGTTGAACCTCAGTCATCTGCGAATAATCAAGGTGAGGGGGCTAAACAAGCCTTCTCTACCATGATGAATGAGTGGGTCGCGCAATATGCCCGAACCAACCCGGCTGTCCAACAATTCCCAAATTTGAATAATCCACCCCAAGAGCCTGTAATGCCATCAGTCGCTGATCCTGTGAGGCTGAGTAAGCCACCTGTAGACTTGATTAGGAACCGTGGGGCCGAGGAGTTCAAGGCCATAGTAACTGATGATGCCGAAAGGGCCGAGTTCTGGCTTGATAACACCATTCGGGTGTTCGATGAATTGTCATGCACACCTGACGAATGTCTAAAATGTGCTGTATCTTTGTTGCGAGACTCAGCCTACTATTGGTGGAGGACCTTGATTTCCATAGTCCCGAACGAGTGAGTAACTTGGGACTTCTTTCAAACGGAATTCCGAAAGAAATTTATTAGCCAACGGTTCATTGATCAGAAGCGTAAGGAGTTCTTGGAACTCAAGCAAGGCCGTATGACTGTATCTGAATACGAACATGAATTCGTAAGACTCAGTAGGTATGCCCGGGAGTGTGTAGCTGATGAGGTTGCTATGTGCAAAAGATTCGAGGAAGGATTGAATGAAGATTTAAAGCTACTAATGGGTATTTTGGAAATAAAAGAATTCGTAACACTAGTCGAACGAGCCTGCAAGGCGGAAGAACTTGGAAAGGAGAAGAGGAAGGCTGAATTTGAAGCTAGAGATTATCGTAAAAGATCGACGGGTAAAGCTCCGTTCTCAGCTGTAAAGAAGTTCAGGGAGGACATTAATAAGTCGAGGGCGACTGCGGGAATTTCCATCAGGGCAAGACCATCGATGGGCTCCCGAGCTACTTCGGTAGCTAGTGTGGGCAATAATCGTCACGAGAAACCTGAATGTCCCCAATGTGGAAGACGACACCTAGGTGAATGTTGGGGCAAGTCTACTAGCTGGGCCTGTTACGGATGCGGTTTGAAGGACCACTTCATTAGAGATTGCACGGAGCTGGATGAGAAGAATAAGATTCAAGGTGCAAGACCTAGTGGAGTGACATCTAGAGGTAGACCACCGAGAATTTTAGGAGGCAGGGGTGGTAGTCAGAGGGGGGCCTCTGATACGGCCGATCGAGCCGAGAACCGTACTCCTGCTAGAGCATATGCCATTCGCGCACTAGAGGAGGCATCCTCCCCGACGTCATCACTGGTACCTTCACTCTCTTTGATACTAATGTGATTGCATTGATTGACCCTGGTTCTACTCATTCATATGTATGCGAAACCTTAGCAACCAGTAAGACTCTACCTGTTGAGTCTACTGAGCTCGTAATTCGAGTATCAAACCCTTTGGGTCAATGCGTACTTGTTGATAAAGTGTGTAAGAGATACCCTCTAATAATCCGAGAATCCTGTTTTCCGGCCGATTTGATGCTTTTGCCGTTCGACAAGTTTGATGTTATTCTTGGTTTGGATTGGTTAACCGCGCATGATGCGGTTGTGAATTGCAAAAGCAAGACTATCGATTTGAGGTGCGCAAATAACGAAATAATCCGAGTTGAGTCTGCGGACTTAAGGGGGTTGCCAGCTGTAATATCAGCAATGTTGGCCCAGAAATATGTAAGGAAAGGGTGCGAAGCATACCTCGCGTATGTACTTGATGACAATGAGTTAGAAAAGAAACCCGAATCGGTGCCGGTGGTTTGTGAATACCCGGATGTTTTTCCTGAAGAGTTACCGGGTTTGCCACCTGTTCGGGAGGTAGAGTTTGGTATTGAGCTTGTACCTGGAACTACGCCAATTTCGATCGCTCCGTATCGTATGGCACTAACCGAGTTAAAAGAGTTGAAAGCTCAGTTGCAAGAATTGACGGATAGAGGTTTCGCTCGACCGAGTTTCTCACCTTGGGGTGCACCAGTATTGTTCGTGAAAAAGAAGGACGGAACCATGAGGTTGTGCATTGACTATCGTCAACTGAATAAAGTGACGATAAAGAATAAGTATCCGTTACCGCGTATTGATGATCTGTTCGATCAATTAAAGGGAGCATCGGTGTTTTCAAAGATAGATTTGAGATCGGGTTATTATCAGTTGCGGATTCGAGATTCGGACGTACCCAAAACTGCTTTCAGAACGAGGTACGGTCACTACGAGTTCTTAGTGATGCCGTTCGGGCTCACTAATGCCCCTGCGGTGTTTATGGATTTGATGAATCGGATTTTCAGGCCGTATTTGGATCGGTTCGTAGTTGTGTTTATTGATGACATCTTGGTCTATTCAAGAGATGAGACCGAACATGCTGAGCATCTGAGGCAAGTGTTGCAAATTTTGCGGGATAAGCAGTTATATGCTAAGTTCAGTAAGTGTGAGTTCTGGTTAAGAGAGGTTAGCTTCTTGGGTCATGTGGTATCCGCATCGGGTATTCGAGTTGACCCGAGCAAAATTTCAGCCATACTTAACTGGAAGCCTCCGAGAAATGTTACCGAAGTCCGGAGCTTTCTACGGCTCGCCGGTTATTACCGACGATTTGTCAAAGGTTTCTCGATGATAGCCACACCAATGACGAAGCTACTTCAAAAGGATGTTAAGTTCGAATGGACGGAGAAATGTCAGAAAAGCTTCGATCAACTGAAAACTCATTTGACTGAAGCTCCAATTTTGGTGCAACCCGAATCGGGTAAAGAGTTTGTCATTTATAGTGACGCATCCCTACTTGGGTTGGGTTGCATATTGATGCAAGAAGGTCGAGTTGTGGCCTATGCGTCAAGACAATTGAAGCCACACGAGAGAAATTATCCGACCCATGATCTCGAACTAGCCGCCATTGTGTTTGCATTGAAAATATGGCGACATTATTTGTTTGGTGAGAAGTGCCATGTGTTTTCGGATCACAAAAGTCTCAAATATTTGATGACTCAACAAGACTTGAATCTGCGACAAAGACGTTGGCTTGAGTTGTTGAAAGATTACGAGCTTGTCATTGATTACCACCCGGGAAAGGCTAATGTGGTTGCGGACGCCTTAAGCCGGAAATCACTGTTTGCTTTGCGAGCGATGAATGTACACTTGTCTGTTCTACCTGACAATGTGTTAGTAGCTGAATTAAAAGCCAAACCATTATTGACTCATCAAATTCTTGAAGCTCAGGAAGTCGATGATGAATTGGTTGCAAAACGAGCTGAGTGTGTTCCGAACAAGGAATCGGAGTTTCAGATTGATGATGATGGTTGTTTGAGGTTTAGAAGTCGTTTGTGTGTTCCAAGGAATTCGAAACTCATTCCGATGATTCTGAACGAAGCCCATTGTAGCCGAATGTCAATTCACCCGGGGAGCACGAAAATGTACAACGACTTGAAACGTCGGTTTTGGTGGCATGGTATGAAACGAGACATCTCCGACTTTGTTTCGAGATGTTTAATATGTCAACAAGTGAAAGCGGAACATCAAGTGCCTTCAGGGTTACTTCAGCCGATCATGATACCCGAGTGGAAATGGGACCGAGTCACAATGGACTTTGTGTCCGGACTGCCATTGTCCGCAAGTAAGAAGGATGCGATTTGGGTTGTTGTTGATAGGCTGACTAAGTCGGCTCACTTTATCCCCGTGCGTACGGATTTTTCATTGGATAAACTAGCCGAATTGTATGTTTCTCAGATTGTGAGATTACATGGAGTACCTATTTCTATCGTGTCGGATAGAGATCCGAGATTCACCTCGCGATTTTGGAAGAAATTGCAAGAAGCTTTGGGTACCAAGCTGTATTTTAGCACCGCTTTTCATCCCCAAACCGATGGTCAATCCGAGCGGATAATTCAGATACTCGAGGATATGCTGAGATGCTGCATCCTTGAGTTTAGTGGTTCATGGGAACGGTATGTACCTTTGATTGAATTCGCTTATAACAATAGTTTTCAATCAAGTATTAAGATGGCACCTTACGAGGCTTTGTACGGTCGTAAATGCCGTACACCATTGTTTTGGACCGAGCTCGGTGAAAGTAAAATTTTCGGAGTTGATTTGATTAAAGATGCCGAACAGAAAGTAAAGGTAATCCGTGAAAGTCTGAAAGCAGCCACAGATCGTCAGAAATCGTATGCGGATTTGAAACGAAAAGACATTGAATATCAGGTGGGAGATAAAGTGTTTCTTAAAGTTTCGCCTTGGAAAAAGGTACTTAGGTTTGGCCGTAAGGGCAAGTTGAGCCCGAGATTCATTGGGCCGTACGAAATCTCTGAACGAGTGGGGCCAGTTGCGTATAGATTGATTTTGCCCCCTGAGCTTGAAAAGATCCATGACGTCTTTCATGTTTCGATGCTTCGACGCTACAGATCTGATCCATCGCACATAATTAGCCCATCAGAGGTTGAAATTCAAGCCGATATGAGTTATGAAGAAGAACCGATGCGTATCCTAGCTCGTGAAGTGAAGGAGTTATGAAACAAAAGAGTTCCGCTAGTAAAGGTGTTATGGCTCAAACACGGGATCGAGGAAGCTACTTGGGAAACCGAGAGCTCGATGAAAGAACGATATCCAAACCTATTTACCGGTAAGATTTTCGGGGACAAAAATTTCTTAAGTGGGGGAGAGTTGTGACAGCCCAAAATTGACCCTAGTCGGGAAGTGGTTTCGGGACCACAAAACCGAGTCTTATAAATAATTAAAGATTATATTCTGTGTTTATGATGTGCGTAAATGCTTGTGTGATAGTTCCATACTTTAATTTGGTCAGTGTATGTGGAATTTATTAGTAGGGACTTATGTGAGACAATTTAGAAATATGCTAGGCAAGTGTTCAAGTGGCCCATTAATATATGTGGGAAAGTGTTTGTCCTTGCATGTCAAATTAGCCAAATTAAAGCATAGTGGCTGGCCATGCTATGGGTGGAAACATGTCACCAACATGTTATGCTAGTGATGTATGCTAAGAAAAATAAAATAAAGAGCATGGTAATTAAACAATGAAAAGGAAGGGTGATGAAAAAAAAATGGTCTCATCCATACCCCCCTTGTTGCCGTGAGTTGAGGAAAGAAAACAAAAAAAAATGTGTTCATTCTTGAACACCTTTGGCCGAATAGAGGAAAGAAAGGAAGGGGAAGAGCTTGAGAAAATCGGCTATGGTGGTTTGCTAGACTAAGGTATGTTTGATGTTGTTCTTGAGATGCATGCATGTTTTAGTAGTTGACTTGAGTTCTAAAAACCCATGGTTCAATTTTGTGGATTGATGATGATTTTGTGTTTTGCCATTGATGAGTGCTTGAGCTTTTTGATAGTTGTTGATGAAAAGTGAAAGATATGTTAAAGATTAATATGTTAAATTAAGGCTTGGTAAGCTAGCTATTAAGGTGAAATGCTAATGTTAGTATTTGATTTGGTAATAATATGTTTGGGGACAGCAGCAGTAAGGTGATTTTGGAAAATCGCCATAATTTGTAGGAGTTGAATTAGAAGCTGAGTGAATTATGCCATTAAAGCTTGAAGAGTCTATTTTCTTACAAAATAAACTATAAAAACAAAAGAGTTACTGATCTTGAGATATTTGAAGTATTGTGGGGCTCAGTCAAAATGACTACTAGATTCCCTGTTCGGTTTTTAGGAAATCATTATAAATTGTACAAAAATGATTATAAGATAAAATTTATATGCTTAGACTCCTTAATGAGACTAGTTTCAAATGAGATCAAATACAACACATTTTGAATTCTGTAAAATGAGAAATTTGATTCGTAGTGAAGAGTGGTCAGAATAGTCAAACAGTGAAACAGGGGAAACTTTAAGAAAAATCTGGTATTGATTGGCCAAGCCAAAAATTCTGAAAATTTTATGGATGGAATATATACGAGTCTATATTCAGGGAAAATTAACGGCTAGTGATTTGGAGTTTTGTAGCTCCAGTTATAAACAATTTAGCGACTACTGCTCAGGAAAACAGCTCGTAGTGAATATGTGATTTTGTTGTAAACATTAATGAAAATTTGCCAATGAGTTATTTATTGACTATTATAAAGCTTACTATAATCTATGTGTGTGAAGGTCAAATCAATATATATTATTTTGAAAGTAATACTTGAATAGTCGATTAATGACTATTTTAAATTTTGTTGAACTTAAGCTCAAGAGCAAAAGGGAACTAGATCCGGTAAAGGCAAAGAAAAGATCACTGAGTAGTCGAGTTGGAACCGTCTTACCCAACACAAGGTAAGTCATTAAGCATGTAGTTGGTATTATTTCAAATGGTCATAATGTTTATGTATTGATGCTGAATGGAATGAATAAATATACATATATATATATATGCATGTACGTATGTGATGATGAAATTGTTGAATGAAAAGAAAAGAGGTAAGATGTACTGAGTTGTTGATCTCGGCACTAAACGTGCGGGTATAACCATTTATGACCATGAGATTGGCGCTAAGTGCGCGGGATTAGATTGTACAGCACTAAGTGTGCGATTTGACTATGTTGCACTAAGTGTGCGAAATGAATATGATGCACTAAGTGTGCGAATTGACCATGCGGCACTAAGTGTGCGAGTTTGACTATGTAGCACTAAGTGTGCGATTTGATTACGTAGCACTAAGTGTGCGAGTTGATTATATAGCACTGAGTGTGCGGACTCAATATGCATTCGTGAATCATTATGGACACTATGTGTGCGACACTATTGAGTCGATCGCGGACAGCGGATCGGGTAAGTGTCTTGAGTACATGGCTAATAGGTGCTATGCTTATACTTGGTGTTGAGCTCGGTAAGTTTGAACCTATGTGACAACTATACTTGAAGTCACGTACATAAAATTTATCGTAGGATGGGTGAAAGGCCGTTTAGTCGTTTGATTGTAATGAAAATAAATTGATTTATGAAAATGCTTCAATGTCCTATTGATGAGTATATGGAATGTGAATGCATGAATTGATATGAAATTGAATCGATAGGTTGGAGGAACTATGGTATGGTTCGGAATGGATGGAGTAATTAGCCTCGTTCCATTTTGTTTTCTCTTGTGATAATGTTATTGATGGATGGTAGTGCATAGCTTATGACTTACTGAGTTATAAACTCACTCGGTGTTTCCTTGTCACCTATTCTAGGTTTCTTGGACACATCTCTTTTTGCGTGATCGGGCCGTCATCGAAGTCATCACACCGGATAGCAAGTTTTGGTACTTTCTTCTTAGTTGGCTTAGAAGAACATTTTGGCATGTATAAGCTATTACGTTGTGTTTGAACTTTGGCATGTAAACTTTAAGCCATGCGAAAATGGCACGAATGTTCGATTGAGTTGGATCAAGGGTAGGCATGAAATGGACCTAGTTACTTTCGTAACAGATGCTGGCAGCAGCAGTGTCATGAGATTGAAAAATCACTAAAAATAGTAGGAGTGGAATTAATTGATGAATAAATTATGTAATCGAAGCTCGATGAGTCTGTTTTCATGAGGAAGTAACAAAAAGATCATATGGGCAGTATATTAAGAGATAATCAGATTTTTGTGGGACAGGGCCAGAACGGTTTCTGGATTCCCTGCTCTGACTTTGGAAATTCATTATATATTAACCAGAGATAATTAGGGGTCGTACCATATATGTATAGATTCCTCTCTGAGTCTAGTTTTCATAGAAACAAACGGCATCAGTATTGAAGCCCCGTGCAGGGAGATATCCAAGTCGTAATGGGCAAAGGTCAGTGTAGTCGACCCCTGCAACATGGGAGACTTTGACTAATAAACTGTACTAATTGGCCCGACCAAAAATTCTAGAAAAAAATACATAGATGGGCACATGAGTCTAGTTTCTGAGAAAAATTACGAAACTGATTTTCGAGTTACGAAACTCAAGATATGATTTTTTAAAATGACTAGTACACATATTGGGCAGTGTCTGGAAAATAAATTTTATAAGGGGTTAAAGTCAGTTAACACCTCGTGTTCGACTCCGGTGTCGGTTTCGTGTTCGGGGTGTTACAGAACTCCACTGAAGCATTCGATCGGGTTGTGAATTCCCTCTATCTCTTAGATGAGGACTGATGCAATTTTCCCATCTGTCCTTTTCTTGAGTCTCGGGACTCGACGTCAGCTTTTCTCTTCTCTTTGGCCAATTCCTCGGCCTTACATGCTCTCTCCACGAGCACAAAAAATTCCCTCAATTCTAAGATGCCAACTAATAATTGGATGTCTTCATTCAATCTGTCCTCAAATCTCTTGCACATGATGGCTTTGGTAGATACGCACTCCTTAACGTATTTGTTGAGCCTCACGAACTCATGCTCATACTCTGTATTTAGTTTGAGAAATTCTTTCCTATTTTGGTCAATGAACCTTTAACTAGCGTACTTCTTCTGAAACTTTTCCTGGAAGAATTCCCAAGTTATCCTCTCTCTCATTGCAACAGACACGAGAGTATTCCACTATTGGTAAGTTGAATATCACAGGAGTGACACTACGCACTTTATGCACTCTTCGGGTGTGCATGATAGCTCATCAAATACCCTAATGGTATTTTCTAGCCAAAACTCTACTCTCCGGGTCATCATCAATATTCGCCCGAAATTCCTCGGCCCCTTGTTTACATTGTCCACTAGATGTTTCTCTCTCCTGCAACCTCTACTCCTTGAGAAGCTAAATGAACAGGTTTAGAAAATGGGAGAGGTGGAGGAGGTAGAATATTCGGATTCACACGAATGAACTCCAAATACCACACGTCTATCATGTAAAGCTAAGGTTCCCTAGCTCCCCTGCCCTAACTCATTGTCACGGGCCCACTATCTACTGGCGCAGTCCTTTCAGCGGGAGCAGACGCATTACTTTCAACATCATCCGTCGTAGCTACGTCAGGATCCATTTACTATATAAATAAAAACATAATTTATCTCGTCAGAAGTCGTCACACTATTAATATACATTTATGGCATATATAGCTAGACTCGTACTCACACTAGGTTAGTCCTAGAACCGACTAAACCATAGCTCTGATACCACTAAACGTAACACCTCTACCTCAGTTCGACGCTGATACTGGGTACTAGGCATTACCGTTAACAAATCACATACACATGTACTAAGTCAGATCATACGAGCCCGTTAAAATTTAACTTTTTTAACTTTGTTTAAACTCCTCAATATGGCCCTACGAGGCCTCAAACATCCATTGGAAGCCATTCAGAACCAACTAGGGTCCTTAAACGGACTTTATAAAAATGACCCTTAAAACAGGGCAACACGCCCGCGTGGCCACTATGGCATGGCCATGCTAATGGCCCAAGTGGTTCACATGACCTAAGCATAAGGGGACATGGCCATGCCCCGAGCCCGTGCGAATTAAATTTTAAATTTGAACCTACAAGGGTTTTCACAGGGCCTGACACACACCCGTGTTCATTGCTCGTGTCCCTCACATGGCCATGACACGCCCATGTCTCAGCCTGTGCCCAAAAACCTTAACATTCTATTTCTGACATCAACATCCAATAAGGGGTACACGGCCAAGGCACACGCCTATGGCCAGAGGTCGTGTCCTCCACACGACTGAGACACACGACTGTGTCTCTGCCCGTGTGTTTAGTTCCATGCATACTAACTTGCAAATTTTACGTGCAGGGGACACACGGCTGAATAACACACCCCTAAGGCTGACCGCGTGTCACACACGGCCTAGACACAAGCCCATGTGTCTACCCGTGTGGGCAAAATAAGGCTATTTACCAAGCCTTCTTGCCACCCTTACTTGCACTAATCTACATAACATCTAACATGACAAATCCACACAACAATATAAGGTCTAATCAGCCACACAAGGTATTATCTCATTCATGAAATTATCATCATTTGCATATATTAATAATAAACATTAGCCATTATCCAAGGCTTTCTACAAAATGAAGGGATTCATCCCAAGCCAACACATTTGGCCAAATTAACATTGACACAAAACTTAAAAGTCTTAGCCCTATACATGCCATATTCAAAATAATAAAACCATCTATACCAAATGCTTTAGTTGATAGTGTGATCGATGCCTCCGACGTCCGATGATCCTCGAGCTAATTAGGTGGCACTATAAGAAAATAGAAAGGAGAAGGAGTAAGCATAAAGCTTAGTAAGTTGCAAGCAAATAAATATAACAACAACTTTACCATTCATCATCATGCTCATAATACAAAAGTAGGCATAAGCACAGTTTACTCATCACTATCTAATACAATTCACATAGCATATATCGAGCTCACATCTCATACATTTCAAATCGGTACCTGTACCACTCACAACATGGTTATACTTTTCTCATTTAACTTAAACTGTAACTCTTACCGTTGAACCATTTGGAATGCTATCGAATATTCACTAAACATAGGGTATAATACGGATGCCATGTCCCAGACAAGGTCTTACAGTGGCTCATCCATCAAGTAGATGCCATGTCCCAGACATGGTCTTACACTGACTATCAAAAACGAGGCCGACACCATGTCCCAGACATGGTCTTAGACTAGCTCTCACATATCTGTACTGATGCCATGTCCCTGACATGGTCTTACACTGACGCCTTTATACGTACTGATGCCATGTCCCAGACATGGTCTTACACTGACACATCTAGTAGCCGATGCATGTCCCGACATGTCTTACACTGGCTTACATCTCGAGGCCAATGCATGTTCCAGACATGTCTTACACTAGCTCTCGTCTCAATGCCGATGCCATGTCCTAGACATGGTCTTACACTGGCTCTCATAATGTGGCCGATGCATGTCCTAGACATGTCTTACACTAGCACACTAGCACACACATAACCCGAATGCCATGGCATGAATATCCGATTTATTTCTTAAGGTTCAAACAGGAATTCTACTATCTCAATATTCATCATACATAATCATTTCCACAAACAAGCAATTTATGCTATATCAATTCAAACACATATGATAACAATGTGGTTGTATTATTTACATACAACTTACCTTGGTACTCAAAATGTGGCGACTAGTAGATTTAATCTACTTGCTTGGCCTTCCCCCGGTCTAGGTTCAGATTTTGTATTTTCTGATCTAAAATGGCAACATTTATTCATTTAATCATCAATTAAATCTAAACACTCAATAATTTATGATTTGGGCAAATGACCATTTTGCCCCTAGACTTTCACAAAATGACCATTTTACCCCTAGGCCTGAAAATAAATTTTTATCAAGTTTCCTTATTATTCAAACCTAACCGACCATTTATCTTTCTTATGACAACCCCATATTTCCAATATTTCACAACATTACTATATATTTTAAAAACTTTACAAAATGGTCCTATTAAGGTTTTCATGAGAAGTCCCTTCACAAAAGTTGTTTATTTCACAACCATGGTTCATTTTCTTCCATAAATTTAAAAAAAAAAACATGAACACTCTCATGGTAAAACCCTAGACTTTCAACATAGTCCCCTTGCTAGAAAGCTCATGCTACAAGGGTTCTAAAAATGTAAAAATGTTCAAGAAAAGCCATTAAAGTCACTTACTTGCAAGAGTAGAGAGTGGCTGAAATATTTGAAGCTCAAAAACCCCTACAATGGCTGAATTTTTAGTGGAGAAGGAGATAGGGAAAAATTTGATATCTTTTCTCTTTATTTTATTTCATTTTGGTCAAATAATAGACCAGACTTCTACCTAATTTTGACTTTCTCTATCTTTTGTCTCCTATGGCTGGCCATCACTTATCCAAAGGAATATTTGCCCTTTAATGTCCCCCAATTTTGGTTCTCTAGCTATGTAACACCCTTAGCTATCAAAATAGGACTTTTGCACTTTATGCGATTTAGTCATTTTTCACAATTGGGCTCACAATCGCTAAAATTAATTCACCAAAATTTTCATACCCTCACATAATCATGCCACAACACATAAAATATTATCAAAAATAATTTCTCTAACATCGAATTAATGGTCCTGAAACCACTGTTCAGACTGGGCCCAAAATCGGGTCGTTACAGTGATCACTTTCAAACATGCATTATTTGCCTATTACTAGCATATTAATTCAATCTCAATTTCAACCATTACATTCACGTAGCAATTATAGACCACTTAACAAAAGACCATTTACACATATATATATACACATCACTGAGTATACCAAAATAAGCCAATTCATATGGCTAAACACATAACCAAAACATACACCATTTACGAGCCAAGTCTATTGGCTATAACCACAACTCCTATACATGCCATATAACCAAATAGACAAGTTCAAAAGCACCAAAATGACAGCTAGATAGTGTGATGAGATCTCCGACAACTCCCAATTCGAGCAAGCTTTGAAATCATTATAAAACACGAAAAAGTAAACAAAGTAAGCTATAAAGTTTAGTAAGCTCGTATCATTAATAAATATAACTTACCAATCATTCACAAATTATGTTATCTATCAGAATACACTACAATTCAATTTAACCACAAGGCTAACATATGTTCATCCACATAGTAAATCATGTAACTCAAAAATTTCATAGATTTGATGCTTATACGATTTACGTACATACCTGATCTGATACATATCAATCTCTCACCCTTTCTTATGTTCAATATACTCGTTGAACCATTTGAAATAATATCAGATACTTAAGAATCTCACACCCTAAGTGCCAAGACATGGTCGTAGCCATCTCAATCTCAAACTCATATAATGCTCACTCTCGAGCTATCAACAGGTTTGCTCACACAAGTTGACAGTCAAGACGTATCTACACGGTGTTGCTCACACAAGCTGACGAGAATATGCAACACATGCCGAAAAACTCAGCCACTGGTAGAATGTACAAGCCAACACCCAAAACACAATAGCCCCTAATGACATGTCATTTGTATCCTATCTATTCTTAAGGTTCAACTAGGATTTATACATTGTCGAATCTTCATCGAACATTCCCATAAGGTGGTATTCATTAACAATACAATTATAAAGCATTTAAAACACAATTACAGTAATGCTTATTAGTATGTCAACTTACCTCGGATTTATACGAAGAGAAATGAGCTATTAATCTACTATTTTGTTTTTCCCCTGATCTAATTTCGAACTTCGTTTTTCTTGATCTATATAAAATTAAATTTAACTTATTTAATTATCATTCTATTCAATTTAATCCAAATTTCACATTATGGCAATTTTACACTTTTCCCCTAAACTTTAGACTTCTTTACAATTTAGTCCCTAGCTCATAAAAATGCAAATTCATGCAATTGAATCCACACCCATGCTAGCCAATTTTTATCTATTCTCATAGCAGTCTATATTTTTCATTATTTCACACATTTACCACACAATTTATCATATTTCTCAATTTAATATCTAATTGACAATTTTATCAAAAATCACTTCACAAATGTTGTTTATCTAACAACAACCATTCATTTTCTATCATCAAACATAAAAATAAACACATATTCATCAATGATAAAACCCTATACCTTTAACAGTTTTGCAAATTAGTCCCTGGGCTAGCTAAATTAAACTACAACTATCACGCTAGTTAAATTAAACTACAACTATCTCAAAAACATAGAAATAATTAAAAAATGAGTAAAATTGCACTTACATACATAATTCTAACCTAATTTTCAATGGTGAAATCTCCATTAAGAAGATGATAACATCTTTTACATTATTTTACTATGTTTATTTTATTAAATTACACTTTTAACCTTTGTTATAAGCTTAAAAATTCACCTATTTAATGTCCATATTTATCCAATCACTGTAACAATGCTCTAATTACCACATAAGGACCTCTAATTTAAGTTTCCATAGCTATTAGACACATTTAGCTAATGGAACTCAACTTTTACACTTTACGTGATTTAGTCCTTTTTATCAAATTAAGCACTCAAATGATAAAATTTCTTAATGAAATTTTTACACAATCATATTATCATGTGTAGACCTCAATTGAATATTAAAAAAACATTTTGACCTCAAATTTGTGGTCTCAAAACCACTATTCTAATTTGACTAAAAATGGGCTATTACAACTAGTTTTGGATATGAATAGTGAATGATATAAAATTAATTGTATTTGTTCTGTAAATTCCAGTAATGCTCTGTAACCCTTTTTTGGTGACAGATATGGTTTAGGGGTGTTACATTTATAGGTATTTATCAGAGCTACGATTTAGTCAATTCTTGGACTAACGTAATAAGTACGATTTTAGCTGTACATGGCATTATATAAATTGTGATAGTATGATATCTCCTAAACATTTTAAATGTATTTTTCATATAGTAATGTCATCCAACAAAGCTAGAGTTGAATCTAAGGAAGTTGAGAGTAATGCTCCAGCTTCAATTCAAAGAGCTGCATCTAGTAGTAGAAGGCTTGTATCTAAGGGCTGAGGTGATGAGGCTAAAGAAGCCTTCTTTCAAATGATGAATGAGTGGTTTACGGAATTCTTAAGAAAAAATCCCGTTTTGCAACAACTTTCCCCTCCTATTCCTCAACTAGTTCCAGATATGCCATCAAGTACAAAACCTGTTAGAACTAGTAAGCCTCCAATAGATAAAATTTAGAAATATGGGGCAGAAGAATTCAGGGCTACTACCGATGATAATCTGAAAAGGGCTAAATTTTGGCTAGAAAATACCATCAGGGTTTTGGATGAATTGTCTTGTACACTTGAAGAATGTCTGAAATGTGTTGTATCTCTGCTAAAAGACTTAGCCTATCAGTGGTGGAATGCTTTGATTTTTATAGTACCAAGGGAAAATGTTACATAGGAATTTTTCCAAAAAAAAATCAAAAAGAAGTATATTAGTTAGAGATTCCTTGATCAGAAAAAGAAGGAATTTTTAGAGCTTAAACAGGGAAATATGATTGTGTCTGAGTATGAACGAGAATTTTTTCAATTAAGTCAATACACCAGAGAATGTATTCCGACTGAAGTTGCTATGTGTAAACATTTTGAAGAAGGATTGAATAAGGATATCAAGCTATTAGTTGGGATTTCAGAACTAATAGAATTTGTTGTATTAGTTAATCGAGCACATAAAGTTGAAGAACTAAATAAAGAAAAGAGGCAGGCAGAGATGGAAGCTCGAACTTCAAGTAAAAGATTTATGGGTAAGTCACAATCATTAGCTTCAAAGAAATCAATAAAATATCATGATCGTTCTATCTCATCTGTGGGGTATTTTGGGAAAGACCAAGGCTCTCAACGCTCTAACCCAAAATCTCCAACTCCATCAGTAGCAAGTGCTGGAAGTGTTGGTAATCCTAAACCTAGATGCAAACATTGTAATAAATTTGATTTTGGGGAATGTTGTATAACAAGTAGAGCCTACTATAGATGTAGTTCTCTAGACCACTATATCAAAGATTGTCTAGAAAGGATTGAAAAAGATACTGTTCAAACTTCAAGGCCAAGCAATCCTGCCTCGAGAGGTAGACCACCTTGTAATCTCTGTAATATGAGTTATAGTTGAGGTACAAGAAAAGATTCAATTGCTAAATCTAAAGCACGAGCACCAACCAGAACATATGCTATACGTGCACGAGAAGATATTTCTGCACCTGATGTTATTACTGGTACATTTGCTCTTCTTAATACTGATATTACTTCTTTGATTGATCCTAGTTCAACACATTCATACATATACCCAAATTTAGTGTCTGTTAAAAATTTACCTGTTAGTCCACTAAATCTGTGGTTAAAGTTTCGAACCCCCTGGACCAATTTGTGATGGTAGATAAAATCTGTAAAATTGTTCGTTAATGGTACGATGTTATTGTATCTCGGCTGATTTGATGTTGTTGCCGTTTGATGAATTTGATGTGATTTTGGGTATGGACTAGCTAACTCAACATGATACAATGGTAAATTGTAAACAAAAATATATTGTGTTAAAATGTCAGAATGGTGAATTGTTCCCTATTCAATCTGATAAACTGGACAGGTTGTCTAATATGATCTCAGTCATATCAGCATAGAAATATATCAGAAAAGGGTATGATGCCTATCTTGTTTATGTGTTAGACACTAAAGTATCTGAGCCAAAGATTAAATCAGTATAAGTTGTTTGTGAGTTTCCTGATGTGTTTCTGGAAGAATTACCTTGATTACTGCCAGTCAGAGAGCTAGAATTTTCTATAGATCTTGTACCGAGGACAACACCGATATCTATAGCACCCTACAGAATGGCTCCTATTGAATTGAAAGAGTTGAAAGCTCAGTTGCAAGAACTAACGAATAGAGGTTTTGTTTGACCTAGTTTTTCACCTTGGGGTGCACCAATTTTATTTGTAAAAGAAAGATGGATCATTGAGATTATGTTTTGATTACAGGCAGCTCAACAAAGTTACAACAAAGAACAAGTATCCATTGCCTCGCATTGATGACTTTTTTATCAGTTAAAAAGTGCCACTGTATTTTCAAAGATTGATCTTTGTTTCGACTACTATCAACTACGGGTGAAAGATTCAGATGTACCAAAGACAACTTTTAGAACCAGGTACGGGCACTATGAGTTTCTTGTGATGTCATTCAGTTTGACTAATGCACCTGCAGTATTCATGGATATGATGAATAGAATTTTCAGACCATATCAAGACAGATTTGTGGTGGTATTTATTAATGATATCCTGGTATATTCTCGAGATGAAAATAAGCATGCTGGTCATTTGAGAATTGTGTTACAAACCCTGCTTGAGAAACAACTGTATGCCAAATTTAGTAAATGTGAATTTTGGCTTCGAGAAGTTGGTTTTCTTAGACATATAGTAACTGCTAAAGGCATCAGGGCTGGCCCAAATAAAATTGTAGCTATTGTTAACTGGAAACAGCTAAAAAATGTGTTTAAAGTTAGAAGTTTTCTGGGACTGGTCAGATATTATCGGAGATTTGTAAAAGGGTTTTCAATTATAGCTTCTCCGATGACACGTTTATTGCAGAAAGATGTGAAAATTTAATGGACCAATAAATGCCAACAGAGTTTTGACAAAACTGAAGCACACATACTAGTTCAGCCTGAATCGGCTAAGGAATTCATAATTTATAGTGACGCGTCATTAAATGGTTTAGGCTTTGTATTGATGCAAGAAGGTAAAGTAATAGCTTATGCTTTTAGAAAGCTGAAACCACATGAAAAGAATTACCAAATACATGATTTAGAATTGGCAGCCGTTGTTTTTGCACTGAAATTTGGCGACATTATCTGTTTGGTGAAAAGTGTCATATATTCACTGATCACAAAAGTTTAAAATATCTGATTTCACAAAAAGACTTGAACTTGAAACAGCACAGGTGGCTTGAATTATTGAAAGATTATGATCTAGTTATTGATTATCATCTGGGAAAAGCCAATGTGATTGCGGATGCTCTGAATATAAAATCTTTATTTACATTACGAGCAATGAACACCTGATTATCACTATCTGGTGATGGTTCAATTACAGCTGAGTTAAAAGCTAAACCAACATTTTTACAACAGATCTGTGAAGCTCAGAAAGGTGATTATGAAATACAAGCTAAACGAGTATAATGTAAGATAAATTTTGATTCAAAATTTCAAATTAGGTCTGCTGATTATTTATTATTTAGAGGCAAAATATGTGTACCGAAGAATTCAGAACTTGTACAGAAGATTTTGTATGAAGCTCACAATGGTACAATGTCTATTCATCCTGGTAGTAACAAAATGTACAATGATTTGAAAAAAGATGTATTGGTGGCTAAGAATGAAACATGATATTTCTGAATTTGTGTCTAAATGTTTGACATGTCACAAGTAAAAGCTGAACACCTGGTACCTTCGGGATTATTACAGCCAGTTACAATACCAAAATGGAAATGCGAAAGAATTACTATGGATTTTGTATCGGGATTACCCTTATCTCCAAAAAAGAAAGATGTCATTTGGGAAATTGTCGACCAATTAACAAAGTCTGCGCACTTTATTCTGGTACGTATGGATTTTTCCCTTGACAAATTGGCTGAGTTAAATGTTTTTGAGATTGTTAGACTACATGGGATACTAGTCTCTATTATTTCAAATAGAGATCCTCGATTCACATCTTGATTCTAGAATAGATTATAAGAAGCTCTAGGTACACAGTTACATTTCAACACCGCTTTCATCCTCAGACTGACAGACAATTTAAACGTGTGATACAGATTTTAGAAGATATGCTTCGGTGTTGTGTATTGGAATTCGAAGGTAATTGAGAAAAGTATATGCCTTTAATTGAATTTGCATATCATAATAGTTATCAGTCAAGTATTAAAATGGCACCGTACGAGGCTTTGTATGGTCGTAAATGTAGAACTCCATTGTACTGGATTGAACTCAATGAGAAAAAGATACACGGAGTTGACTTAGTCCGTGAGACTGAAGAAAAGATAAAGATGATTCGAGATAGTTTAAAAGTAGCCTCTGATCGTCAAAAGTATTATGCTGATCTTAAATGAAAAGAGATAGAATTTCAAGTCAGTGATAAGGTATTCTTGAAAGTATCACCTTGGAAGAAGGTTCTCCGGTTTGACCATAAAGGAAAATTGAGTCCGTAGTTTATTGGACCAAATGAAATCATTGAAAGAGACAGACCTGTTGTATACAGATTGACATTACCACCAAAGCTTGATAAAATTCACAGTGTTTTCCATGTGTCTATGTTACGACGATACCGGTTAGATCCTTCATATGTTATCTTTCCGAGAGAAGTAGAGATTCAGCCTGACATAACTTACAGTGAATAACCGATTAAAATCTTAGCACAAGAAACAAAAAAATTAAGAAATAAAAAGGTAGCTTTAGTAAAAGTTCTTTGGCAACAACATGGGATTGAAGAAGCTACCTGGGAACTGGAGGACACCATGAGAAAACAATATCCAAACCTCATTACTGGTAAGATTTTTTAGGACGAAAATTCTTTAAGGGGGAGAGTTGTAACAGTCCGTTTTAGTGAAATCGAAATAGTGGCTTCGAGACCACAAATCCGAGTTAGAAAGAAAATTTATTTTAATATTATTGTATGGTCTATATTATGATATGAAAATTTCGATAAGAAAATTTTACCGATTTCATGTTTAATTATAGAAAGGATCAAATTGCATAAAATACAAAAGTTGAGTTCTAGTAGCTATAAGTATTAAATAGCTATGGAATTCAAAGCTTGAGGTCTTTATATGGTAATTAGACCATTAAGAAAAGCTAGTAGATATTTTTGATGATTCAACCATGGAAAATTAGAAAAGGAAAAGGACTAAATTAGAAATTGAAACAAATAAAAGATGATAAATAAAATAAATATCTAATATCATCATTTTATATCATCCTCTTCCCCAAATTCTATGAAAACCCTAGGAAAGAGAAAGAAAATCAAGCAAGCTTAATTGGGTAAGTAATCTTGTCTCGTTTTTGGTAATTTTTATATTTTTTATATCGGAATAACCTAATCTAGCTATTTTGGGGATCAATTTGTAAAGTTATCAAAGTATTAAAATTTTTCCATGGATGAATATGCTGAAATTCTAAAATTTGTGGTAGAAATTGAAAGGTTGTTGATAGATAAACAACTTTTGTAAAGTGAATTTTCAAGAAATTGTAATTTAGGGACTAAATTGTAAAGATGTAAAATTCATGGAAAATTTTTTATTTTTTATGAAATATATGTGCTGCAAATGTTATATGTAAAAATCAGCTAGGCTTAGAATAAGGATTAAATTGCACGAATTTTATTTTCCGAGCCTAGGGACAAAATCGTCATTTATGAAATGTATAAGGGCAAAATGGTAATTCTGCCTAGGATGTGAATTCAATTAAATTGAGTATGAAATGGATTAAATTGACATTAAATTCATTTATATAGATCCGAAAGGATCAAATAAAGAGTTAGATCGAGGAAAAGAAAAAGTATCAGATTAGTAGATCTCCGTATACGAGCAACTGACAAGGTAAGTTTGTGTAACTAAATTGTGTATATTTATATGCTTGAATTGAATGTTGTATATGTAAATTGTATAATTACTATATAAATGAAATTAATCACATATTTGACAATACTTAATAAATGTTAAGTCCCGTTTGAATAAATGAAGTTCGATGGAAACGAGTTTCTCGATTGGTTGTGGTCTTACATATGTTGCAAACACACCATAGCTCTTACGAGCATCCTGTTATAAGCCCTCTCAAGCTTCCTGTTACATGGTTCCTACGAGCATCCTGATCGGTAGTGATCCTGCATATGTTGTAGACTACAGCAACTCTTTGTGAGTGTCCTGTTATACGATCAGTTGTGATCCTGCATGTATTGCAGACACAAAAGTAGCTCTTTAATAGCGTTCTGATATAGGCTCTTTGTGAGCTTCCTGAAAAGGCTCGCTTGAACATCCTGTTATATAGCTATTCGGAGCTCCTTGATAATAGCTCTTTAGAGTTACCTATTAAGCTCAATGAGCTTTCTGTTCTAAAATCTTATGAGTTTCCTATTATAGCCCGGATAGGCTTCCTATTATATGGCTTACATGAGCATCCTGTCATATGGCTCGAGAGAGTATTTCCTAATTACGTGACCTAATGGGTACCCTTGAATATGAGTTGATGGATTACAGTTTTGTACACTTCAAGTGTACTACATGTGTATCCATTGATATTTCAATTAAATTCAATGGGCAAAGTTTTGTTATGGCTAATCTGAACTTGAGATGATTTATCATAGAAATGTATATGGAAATATGGAAATATGATAAGAAAAGTATATGTGTATGAAAGTTATTACATGATGAGCTCATCTTTATTACTTGAAAAGTATTTAGAAATTCATGACTAACTTGCTTGATTGAGTGTACATGATTAGACAATTGGTCAATTTGTTGGGATGCATGTTATTTACATGATTACTTAATTTGAACATAATTGGTAAGTTAAATTCCTATTATACAAACTTACTAAGCATTTGAAATGCTTACTCGGTTTTCTTTTCTCTATTTTATAGTGCTCAAAAACTCGTAAAGGTTGGAATTGGTCAGAGCAGCATCACACTATCCTTCAGCTCATTTTGGTATAAATAGAAAACTTATTTTGGTATACTGGCATGTATAGAATAACTTGGCCAATGTTGGCATGTAAATGGTTGTTTGTAATCTAACCACTGGAATGGGTAGTGATGGTACTTTTGGTGAATATATATATGAGGTTATGGTATGGTTAATATATGTATGCTTGGTATGGTTAGATTGAAGGATGGTAAACATATATGTTTTTAAAAAGGTAAGTTTGAATACATGTGATGATATATCATGTATAATGTTAATGTTGGATTTGTTATAATGTCTTAAATTGGTTGGTGAAAGTGTTCAAAGATTGTTGTAAGTTGAAGGCAAAAATGGGTGACAAAAGTGGCCTTAAAATTGGCTTATTTTTGTCCACATGGGTAGACACACGGGCGTGTGTCTCAACCATGTGTGACACAAGGCCATGTGCACAGGCATGTGGTTCGGCCGTGTGTCCTCTGCATCTTAAAAATTAGAAATAGAATGCTTTGAATTGTTCACACAGGTGGAGACACGAACGTGTGCCTTAGTCGTGTGTGACACATGGCCTAGCACACAGGTATATGGCTGGTCGTGTGACCCAAGTTAGACAGTTACATGACCTGAGGCATGGGCGTATCATTTAGCCGTATGAGCCACATGACCTACCCACACTGGTGTGTCCCCTGCATCTAGGAAAATTTTTGAAATTTTGCGAAAAATTCTCTGAGTTTTTGTTTTAGTCGCGACTTGTTTTTAAGGTCTAAATTGGGCCTCAATGGTCCAATTAAAGGGCAATGAGATTGAATATGGTCAGTTTCGGATATGAATAGTGAATGATATAAAATTAATTGTATTTGTTTTGTAAATTCCAGTACTGCTTTATAACCCTGTTCTAATGACGAATATGGGTTAGGAGTGTTATAATACTAGCACACACAATGCATCATCGAATAAATAAAAGCAATTATATAAGCACACATAGTGCATCATCAGATAAATCAAAGGAAATATACTGCACACATAGTGCATCATCGGACAAGACAAAGCAATTATGTTAGCACACACAGTACATCATCAAATAAATTGAAGCAATTATATTGGCACATACAATACATCATCAGATATTTCTAACACATGTAGTTCAATTCATTATAAGTTCATTTCACATTCTACCAATCTCAATTTCATTATCAATTCACCATTTCAATATCATATATAACAAATCTTAACTTAATTTCATATATCAGGTAAGCCATGCAACTTTCTATTCTATTCAATTTAATTTTCTATCTTGATATGCCATATCAATCATCTCAACTTAATTCATACAAGTTTTATATATTTACCTCATAATTAGATCATGCAATTTAACATGAACAAGTAATAATTAAATTGGATCGAATTATAGAAATACAAACTGGAATTTCGAGCTACTTGTCGACGACTTTAGATTTTCCTTTCTCTCTTGAAAAATTTGGATTAATGATAACAATTCATAGCCGAAAGCTTAAAACCTTTGGGACATTTTCTTCCTTTCTTTTACTTTAAAGGTTAGGTCATGGAAAATGAAAAAGCTAAATAATCCCTTTCCTTCCACTTGTTTTGTTTATTACAAACATTTTATACTTAATTAAAATTAAATTATAAATTTAACATTAATAATATTCAAAGCATTTTAGCTTACTGTCCACCAACATATTTTCAAATAGGTATATTTACTATTTTAGTCATTTGGTTAATTACTATTTAAGTCTCTAAACCTTTGGCCAATTAAAAATTTGCAGTGATAAATTTTTACAGTTTAGTTCTTGTACCTAAATTAAGCAATTAATAGGTAAAAATTGAAAGACCAAATTTTAATATTCTATTATACCAACTCCGTAAATATTTTAATTCAATATTTACAGTTTGGTTTACAGAAACAAGGTCTAGAAACCTCATTTTCTGACACCACTGACTTTCAGGTCATTACATACACAATTTAACTGAATCTTTTATAGTAAATATTCTACTTTCAACCCTTCATGTGGATGATGAAAAGGAAGACGACGAAAATAATCACAGTTAATTTAACAGTCAATTAAGTTTTTAAGCATAAGTATCATGCATTCAATAACCAAATATTTCTCTACCCTTTTCAAAATCAAAATAGATAGATATTCATAGCAAGTGTGATACATACCAAATGTAATATTTTCCTCATTCACAATCTTAATATAAGATCCATTACTATGAATATATTTTAAAAATAATGCATTAAGTTTTGTGATTTCAGATATTGATATATTAACTCTTTTGGGGCTTTCAACTAAATTTGTACTATCAAATATTGCAATAATATAAGTTTGTTTCAATACCAAATAAGATAAGCACTTTCTATCTAAGGAAAACATTCATTGCTACATTCTCAACAACACCCCCTCCCCATACATATATACTTCCTCAAAGAATATTAATAGGTAACATAAGTTATCTCTACCCTTTGAAGGATTATCTTGAAAACTTTTATTGTTCTCTTATCAATTACTATGTTTCCACATATAGTGGTTATTATTACGCCACTTATCACATCCACGTTTAAAATATTTTTTATGCTTGCATTCACTTCGAGAAGTGCAACATATATAGTAGGACGAATTTTTAAGCATCCCATTAATTTATGGTAAAAAAATTTTATAAAACAATCAAATTTTTTGTGTATGATGCTTGAATATTATCCGATGCTACCAAACTTAGAGGTAATAATAACCATTCAAACAATACACATCATACCAAATTCTAATACGACATATATATTATAAGACTCTCTATTACAATTTTAATCAAATTTTAAGCATATTCAAAATAATTTAATTATCACATCTTTAATTATTTAAATATTATAGATAATAAGAAAACCCTAATTTAGATGAAGTCTTAAAATAATAATTTTTCCATAAAGAACCATTAGAAAAAAAATTAAAAAAATGGTGGACAAAAAATAACAGATACGGTAAATTGGTTATATTAATTTACACCACGTTTGGTTGGGGTGAATAGAATAGGACTGTAATGGAATAGTGTTGTAATGGAATAGAACTGTAATCAGTAATTCAATTGTTTGGTTCAATGGAATGAAATAGAGTTGTAATAGTATTCTTGTGTTTTGTTGAATAGAATAGATGTTGTAATAGCATAAGGAAAAATACTTAAATGATCAAAGTACCCTTAGCAGAATTTTTGTTAGGTAGATGATTATTGTTATTGTTATTAAATTTTAATAAGATTATTATTAAATATAATTTAATCATATTTTAACATAATTATTATTAAATACAATTTAATAAAATAATATATAATTTAATAATATTCTTAATTCAATTATTTGGTTCAATGGAATGGAACATGAGTCGAACTAAACTGAATTATAACAGGATCCCAACAAAAATAAAAATAGAACGATTAGGACCTCAACCAAATATAAAAAAGGTATTTTTATTTTTAATATAATTATGATCATCATTTTAATTTAATTTTCCCTTTTTTATTTTGTGGTAAGGGAAAAACCAACTATCCAATGTATTAAAAAAATCTAATTTTTTCATTCTCTATTTTACAGAAAATATATATACAAAATCTAAGAAGTTAGTTTACCCCAAAATACTTATAATATATGCACACATATACATTTAAAAAATAATAAGGATTATAAACATCCTATTATGTATATTTACATATGCATTTATAACTTTACACTATAAATGCAGCGTAGCATTGCATATAGCAATTGTATGAATAAGGAGCAATTGTTGCCTTCCCTTCCCTTGCTTTGTTGCTTTGGTCTGATCAGTCCAACATGTTCTTGTAATATATACACATATATGCATGTATTAGAAAATGTAATTATAAACATCCCTTCTTGTCCGCCAAATAGTAGTCACCCACCATCAAGAAGACATGTTCTCCCTGAGTCACTTCCGCTGTACCCTGATTTTCAATGCATTCAACTTTACCTGCAATTCTACAAAACCAAACAATAAAATAATGTCTTATTATACCCTAGGTAGTGAACCTTACAAATCACTCATAGAAAACTTGATGCATTTTTTCCAATGAAACCAATGATATCGCGGACCCACAGCTAGTTCAAGGACCCTCAATTGATTCGCGAACCACAACTCGATGAACTTCAGACTTCTACATCAACAATCTTAAAACACATAGTTAAATTTGTCCCTACCATAAAAGGATCATGTAAACAACTTACATTGGTTGCTTTCTTCTTCTCATCCCCCCTTAGCAGAATCTCTAATTTCTCTCCACAAAACCATAATTTCCTCCCAACCTTCAGACTCATTCCCTTCATTCTACCTTCATCTTTTTCTTCCTCGCTGGTTAACATATTTCAGTCCATCTAAATTTCTCCAACTATGCAGCCATTTCTTCATAACCAAAACAAACTTGCCCATTTCCATTTTCAAACTCCAACTTCAAACAATAGTAGTCTCTTGATAGAAGATAAACCTGTAGGCTTTGAGCAAGTTATAATTAAGGTAATAAAATGTCCAAATAACTCCAACCAGAAAACTTTTGGAACATATAGCATTGATCAATAAGTCACTGATGAGGTACAACAAAGATGAAGCATACCTTTCCTTCTTATTGAAGAAAACTACAATAGTGAATGTTTTCCTCTACTTCATCAGAAACTCTCAGCATGTTTTGATAAAGAACCTCAATGAAAAATGATGTAAAGGGGGCCATAACCTTACATGAACTAAAAAGCACCTAAAACCTTATTGCATATTTCTAAGCATGTAAATAAGCTGTGACTTTTGCTGAACATATGATAGCAGGTTAGAAGCAATGATTTCCCACTACAAAAATGAAAAAAAAAATAGTACATACATTACAAAGAGTAGAAAAAGCCATATGACAGTCTTCTTCTCCAATACGACCTTTGAGTCTCTTACGATTGAATCTCACATATATATAAAAGCATGCCTTAGAAAAAATCTCACTCAGGACACAAGGAAAGACAGGAGGGCAACTATATTATATGATGCCTCATTTCTACAATTAAAAGTTCATTCTAGAAGTTATGAGGAAGATAGGAGGAAAGGATCTGGACTAATAGTTGCTAAATTATTAGCTCTGTCTAGTCTGAACTTGGACTTTATATTATTCATTACTATGTTCTTTTGGGTCAGAGACATTACCATGCTTACCATCAAAGACATGAAACTCTAAAGGCACCAAGAAAATGTGTTCCATAAAATAAATAAACCAATAGATATATTCATAGCCTAACTCCCATATCATTGGCATTATTTCCAGTTAAAGTTACGGAAACTAAAAATAAAAAATAAGAAATAATGTCAAGCAAAAATAAAAGATAATATATAGTTGTATACTTGCCATCCTTGATCAAGAAATAGTTTTTCCTTTGCAAGCAAAGTTGGCGTGACATAAATACCCAAAAGTGCATAGCCTGACTCTGAAAAGAAAAATGTCAACAAAGAGGTATTGATTTTCAACTAATAACCAGTGTATGTTTGTATAAACCAATATCAATTCATTCAAGCTCCCCATTTTTGCCTTTTTAATTCCATGATTGCAAATAAATAAAAGGTATTGACTACTATGTCTTAATCTCTAAGTTCAAAATTTATTACATTTCAACCAAAGAGAATTAGGAGTGCTTTGTAAAAAATTTTTAGCTAAAGATGGAGAGAGGAGAAAAAGGGATGTTTTGTAAAGGGAACATTCGAACCTAGCTAAACATCTTTTAAGTTTTAATCTAACATCAAAAGAATTTAAAATAATACAAAATGTCTATAGGTTAAAAAATGAGCGCAAAAAACTTACTGGGAAATAACTAATTCACTCACAGAATTAAGCTAACTTATAATAGATGAAAATAAGAAAGTATGATGGTTTCACGTCTAAATTCTTATCATTTGTTGCCCAAACAGATCATCCAATTGAACCTATTGACAAAGACCACAAATTGTAAATTCAATGTTCTTTTCAACCATGATAGACACAGAAGGGAAGGCATTCAAGAAAGGAACACTAGCAGAAAGCCGCAACCAACAAAAAAGAGGAGGTAAAGATGTTGGGTTTTCAGAAAAGTACAAAACCTGCTCATACAACAAAAATATCGTTGTTGAAAAAGTTCTAGATGCCCGACCAACGATAAAACAACTTGAAATATCCTCTCCCTCAAAACACAATGATTTGGGAGTTGAGTTGTAGCTTATTTCTTAGAAAATTTAAAGAAAACCCATTACCAGAAACCCCTTCTAAAACAAAATTTGATGATTGCAAGAACAGAAACCAAATGAAATTAAACTTGAAAAGAAACATCTGCTAACCTGAAAATGCACTGTTGTGATAAAAGAAGCAACTTTGAATTTGTTTGCAAAGAAAGTGTGAATGAGATTTTAGGAAGAATTTTCTTTATTTCTATTCGGTAATGGTCAGAATGGCTATTCAAAGCTATCCGTATTACGAATTTGAGGGAATAGAAACGCTTTAAGTGATTCGACCGAATGAAGAAACAATGAACCAAACAACAACATTACTATTCATCTAAGAATAGGGGGGAATGGCACAACCAAACGTGGCCTTATTATCATGCAAGATCTAACAATCCTCGAGTGTTTTGGTAGTAAAAGACTATGTGTGGGGTTTAAATTTTTTTCTCCTTTTGAATCCTAAATGCAGTTTGATTTAAATTTCTTTGTGCATTAGATGAAATAAAAATAGATGAGTTGAGTGGTTAGATGAGTTGAGTGGTTATAGACTTTGAAAGAAGGTTATTAGTTCAAAGCTTTTGATGATATATAAATAATAAATAATAACGCGTTGAGTGATTATAAATATATTTATAATATTTGTTCAAAATTTATATTTATAGATATAAAAAATATAAATAAAATAAAATAAAATATTATTAAAATCATAAAGTACATCAAAATTATGTTTAAATAAAAATAATTATTTTGGAATTAGATTGATCCAAATCACAATTTCAAGCCGGGCCCCGGTTGGGCCCTTTTGAGAGATCAAATATCGGGTAAGGCTTTTTACATTATGTATAAGAAACTTGTACAAAATCTATCTTATTTCTTCAACCTCCGAAAGAACCCTAGCGGCGACTACAACAGTATCAAAACCCTAAGCTTTCAACAATGGTAATTTACGTCTTTCCATTTTCCTTCTCTTTTTTTTTCTTTTTTTTCTTTTTCTCTTACAGTGTGGTGAATGGTTAAATTTTGATAGGCGGATGTGGAGGCAGAGGTGGCGGCGGCCGGAGTGCCTAAGAAGAGAACATTCAAGAAATTTAGCTTCAGAGGCGTTGATTTGGATGCTCTTCTTGATATGTCCACCGATGAGCTTGTCAAGCTCTTCCCCGCGCGTGCTCGTAGAAGGTAATAAGATAAAAAATAATAATTCATTCTTGCAGACCATTTTTTCAATTGTTTTTTTTTTTTATGTGATTTTAGGTTCCAAAGGGGTCTCAAGAGAAAGCCCATGGCATTAATTAAGAAACTCCGCAAGGCGGTAATTTAATCTTAACTTTCCTCTATCCTTCCTTGTTTTGTCAATTATATTTATTGGATTAATGTTTAGATCTAATATCGAATGTTGAGTTAGTAGGGATTGTTATATTCCATTTTGTTGAAAGTTGGAACTTTGCTTGAAGCCTAACAGTCAATACTGTTACTTGAAACTCTTATTTATGCTAAAATTAAGTATATGATTAGAGAATTTATTACGTCTGGACCATTTGTTTCATGTCTCAGATTTTACAATTATGAAATGCTCCTTTGACTTCTCATTTTTCTTGAAGTACCCGTGTCGGAACTTGTGTCCCGAGTCATGGATATGGGGATATGATCTCTAAATATCCTCCAAACCTTAAAAAAGGTCTAACTATACCCATGTTGGACACATACCCTTATTTGACACTCACTCATGTTCGAGTAACATAGATTACTATATATCCTTTCTTTTTTAAAGCGAGAATCAAGTTTCTTTAGGAATGAAATTATAGCAAACCCTAGTAGCTGAAATTGAGTCTCAATGTCTGAAGAGTATTGTTGTAAATTGTTATTATTGTAGCCTTTAGTTGAACAGATTGCATTGATTATGTTCAAATTATGTCCCAAAACCTTGCATGTGCGTAACAGATTCTAATCCTTGTTATATTTAATCATGTTTCGAATCTATTTCTGATTTTATAAAGTAACGGCTCTCATATTATTCTACTTGCCACTAACTGTCAACCTATGTTGCATGCATGAAAACTCTATACGTCATTTGTCTGCTGTTTGTTAGATTATTTTCCTATTAATTTTCCACATTCTGATCCATTGCTTTTAAAACTTCTGTTTGTTGCTGAATTGTCTTTTTAATTCTAGCTTTAGAGAAATTTATGTTGATTCAATGTTATGAATGTTCTTGGTCATTCTATTCAAGTTACCCATTATTCTTGCATAATATTTGCTCTGGAATATTGAATCAGAAAAGGGAGGCCCCACCGGGTGAGAAACCAGAACCAGTCAGAACCCACCTGCGGAATATGATCATTGTACCCGAAATGATTGGAAGCATTATCGGTGTGTACAATGGCAAGGCATTCAACCAGGTTGAAATCAAGCCTGAAATGATCAGCCATTACCTTGCCGAGTTCTCCATTTCGTACAAGCCAGTTAAGCATGGTAGACCTGGTATTGGTGCTACCCATTCTTCTAGGTTCATTCCTCTGAAATGAAGTCCATTTCTGCATCTTTACCTGGAAGAGACATTTTGGTTGCTGCACCTCTAGTATTTTTATTTAATGACAGTTTTATATGCTTTAAGTTATATTCGATACTGATACTTACGCTTGCTCATTTATTATTAAGGTTGTTAAGGATGACGATTTTGGTAATTTGATATATCTTTTGTTAATCATGGCTGTCCCTGATTAGTCTTTCTACTTATCCAGAATTTGAGATTTAGGCTCAGTTTAGGAATAATTTTTAAAAGTGCATTTTTGGGGTGAAGTTAAAATTTTTAGCTTTTTGACTTGGGAGAAGCATTTTTTCCTCTCAAAAAGCATATTGTTTAGTAATACTTTGTCTAAAAGTATTTTTGTTCCAAAAGTGCTTCTTAGAAGTAATATTAAACACACCTCTACTTTAAAAGTAAAAAAAATTAATCTTTTTAATTTTTCAATTTAAAAATTCTAATCCAATAATTATTATTGTTTGTAATTTCTGTTAAAATTTTTTAATTAAACATGTTTATTTTTTATCAATCATATATAACATAATATGATGGTAGTTAATCAACATGCAAGTATATTTTGACAAAAAAAATACTAACACTAATGGTTGGATTGAAATTTTTTAATTGGAGTATAATTTTTTATTTTTTTAAACTTTCAAACCCTAATCTCCTCCTTTCTCCCCAGGAACACTTTCCCCTATCCAATAATTTTCTCTTCAATTCTTTTAATTTTTCTTTTTTACTTAGGTTTAGTTTGTTTCATTGAAAATGATTTTTGAAAAATGATTTATTTTTTTGAAAAAGTTAATATTTTTTGGTGTTTGAATGAATTTATGTAAAATATTTTCTGTTGTTTGGTAAATTTTTTAAAATTATTTTATAAAAGTTATTTTCAATTAAACAAACTTACATTTGAGATTTTTTTATTTATTCATTGTTTAATTGAATTTATTTTTATCTATAATTTTATATTTTACATTGTTTTTGCATATATTAAAAATATTATGTTAAATTCAGATTTATTGTAACGTCATTTTTTAATTACATGACTACCAAGTATTTTTTATTTAAAAATGTGATATCAACAAAATTGACAAAAAAAAAAACTAACGATGTCAACAATTAGACTTGATTTTCAAATTTGAAAAGTAAATGGACTAAATTCTTGAAAATAAAAGTAAAAAGACTAAATTACAAATCTGTGAAGTATACATAGACTTAAGACATATTTTTACCTTCATACTACAAAACATTTATTTATTAAATATATTTATAATTGTAATAAATATTTATTATTAAAATATTAAAATTGAATATTTTCAATAATATGTGAATAATATTATTTAAAATTATTATTTTTAAAATTTATTATTAAAATAAAATTGAAATATTAAATAAATTATTAAAATAATAAATTATATTTATTATATTAAAAATTTATTATATGACTAAATATAAATAATGAAATATGAATGTTTAATAATATTGAAAAACATAATATTTTAAATATTTTTAATTTATTATCAATATAATAATATTAAGCTTGATTTAAGTTAATTTTTATATAAAAATAAAATTATCTATAGGTGAGCTCTTTTCTAGAAAATGATTAACGCTTTTCAAGAGGGTAAGTCGTTTTACAAGAAAAATGGCTTATTTTACCTTGACCAGTAACTCATTGTCCGCTGACCAAACTATTTTCTGTAAAACAAACACAGGAAAATGTAGAAAATATTTTCCGTAAAACTTTTTACATGTAAGCAAACAGACCCTTAATTAAATTTGATTGATTTTAGGTTTTAAAACTAAAAACAATGGAAGATATTTGCTTTTGCTTACTTTATGCTGCTCTAATTCTTAATCCAATTTGAATTTCTCGGAAACCCAAATCAGTTTCAATGAGTTCAAACTCAAGTTCAAAGATGTTCATCAAATGTCGGATGTCTTGTTCTGTAAACTCAATGCTAGGTTCGATGAATTATTCTCTACTTTGAATGATGTTTTTGCCCACCTGGATCAACACTCGCATTCTATTTTTTATGTCAATGTTAAAGCTAGCATTAAAGAGTTAACCTTGCTTTTGAGATGTTGCATTGTTGTTTTCAAATGGCTTGTGTTGGATCAGAGGCTTCTTGTTGAAAAAGGTCAAATTCTTTTAGAGATACTAAGGAAATGTGTTTTTGTGGAGTTATACGGAGAGAATGAGAAACCTTGTAGTAGTTTTGAGGAGGTCTCTGCATGAATGTATGTATGTCAGGAATGTTCTGTCTGCTTCAGCTTAAAAGAAAAAAGGCTGGACGGTGGTGTCATTAGTCGGAGAGATCACCAAAGGAGGTCAGACGGTGGCTAGCGATGTAGAAGCAGGGCAGCTGGGGAGGAAAAAGAAAAAGAACAAAAGAAAAGAAAATGAGGAAAAATGAGAAAGAAAATAAAAAAAAAAGTTAAAAAAGGCCAAAGAGGACACCCCGTGTGGCAACGCACGAGTGGCCAACGTTGCCACGCCAGCAAAAAAGTAACAACGTTAGACTCAGGTACCAATATAGTGGACAGAAAAAAAATTCAAGTACCAATCTAGGCAAAAAGAAAACCATGAATACCAATCTAGGACAAGTGGACAAGTTCGAGTATCAAATTTATATTTAACCTTAAAAAAATAGAGTTGACAAAATAAGCCGGAGCCCAAAAGTTCGACCATGTTGATTTGAGCCTGTAATAATCTGAGCCCAATAGAACTTGAGGCTGATAAAGCCCAAGTCTGTAATAATCTGAGTCACCGATTTAGTTCAAGCCCAAGATAAATTTGAATCACAACTCAAAAAAACTTAAATTTATAAATGAACAGTCAAAACAAAATTAATAATTAATATAACTATATGATATTATGTAAAATATAAATAAATTATAATTATTAATTCTATGAAATGTATTCATAAAGATTACATTTTTATATTAAAAATTATTAATAACAAAAATAAGTAATAATCAATTTTTGTGTAAAATAATAAAGTGATACTATTATAAAATATTTTTAATACAATAATTATATATAATAAATATATCAAATTAATAATTATTCAAACCTATAAAATTTAAATTTAATGATAATATAAAATATATAATGATATAATATAGTATTTTGAATAATATAATGATTAAGGTTATAATTATCACAAATGATTAAAGATGATATATTTTGTAACACTAACAACATTATGGTATGGATGATTTTATTGGAAAACAATATTAGAGAAGTAATAGGAAAAATGAATGACAGAAATTAGAGTTTTAGATTTATTTAATTTCTTTATTATATCAGATTTATTAAGAGTTTTAGTTTTACTTATTCTCCCTATTATATTAGGTTTTTTATTTTCCTTATAAACTCTAAGTTAGGAATTCTATTAGGACTTTTTCCTTTATTATTAACAACTTATAAAAGGTTGCCAATATGAAATAAAGAAGTAAGGAATTTATTTTTATCACAAACGTTATTTTGGGAAGGGGTTAAGTCAAGGACGAATTTGCCTTTTGAGTAACCATAGGTTAAAGCAAGAACTCTTTCTCGTCTAGACCTGTGACTAAATCCTATGTCAAGGCACATAACAACTTGGTATCAGAGTCAACTATCATGGGTGACGAAAAGACTTTGATAGCCAAGCTAGAGGCTTTCATGGAACAAATGGCTACAAGGCAACAAGCATTAGAGGAGCAGGTGATGATGTTATCTCTTTCGGTCCAAAAGACAATGAAAGGGGATTAAAAAAAATGAAAAATAGGGCAGCAGTGAAGGTAGGAGAAGGAATTCAGACTCGCAACATGGAGGGTACATGGTACCACGATACTCTAAGATGAAATTTTCCACTTATGATAGTGTTGGAGATCCTTTAGGGTGGTTGAAAAGATGCGGAATTTTTTTTTGGCAATCAATGGACTAACGAAGAAGACAAAGTAGACTTCGCTGCATTCCATCTCTTAGGAGAGGTGCTACTATGGTTTGATCAAATAGAAGAAGAGGAGGCAGATATTGATTGGGGGCACTTCAAAGAGTGTTGTCATGTAAGGTTTGTGCCGCCTATGAGTAATAACCCCTTGGGTGAACTTGCAAACTTGAGACAAACTAGGGCTGTATAAGAATCTCAATGCTAATTTCAATCACTACTGGCTAGGATACTAATCTTAAACTTCGACAATAAGTAAACCTTTTTACTACCAAGTTGGTAGAGGAACTTAGAATTGATATTGAGATGCAACAAATAGGAAACCTTGGAGTTGCAATGAACATGGCTCGAGCTTTGGAATGTAAACAAAAGGTCTTTTCCAAAATGTTATCTCGAACCAATCTAAACTGACCAACTTCCCAAAACACTAGCAACAATTCAATCATTCCAACAACTAAGAGCTTTGCACAGAGATAGGGACAAACAAAGAAATCAATGGGGAATAACATCAAAATAGGTTTTTCTGCACCATTTATCAAGAGATTGACACGGGCAGAAATGGCGGAAAGAAGGGATAAGGGATTGTGTTAGAATTGTGATGAGTCTTATTCCATGGGACACAAATGTAAAATGTTATTTTGGATAGAAGTACCAGATATTGAAGATAAGCAAGATGACGATAAGGTATATGATCTTGAAATCTCTTTACATGCCATCAGAGGAACTTGTAGTTCATCTACTATGTAACTAATAGCAAAGGTGGCAGGAAAAATAGTGTTAGTCCTTGTTGATTCGGGCAGTACACATAACTTTTCTATGTGAAGGTTTATTGCCAAGATTGGGACTGAAAATACAGAAAAAAATCTAGGCTGTAAGTATGTGTGGCAAATAGAGAACGAGTTCCAAGCATAGGTATTTGTAAATCAGTATTCGTGGTGGTATATGACAACTTTCAAGCTGATTTTTATACAATACCATTAGAAGGGTTTGATGTGATTTTGGGGGTTAAATGGTTGTGTACCCTTGGTCCGATTTTATGGGATTTTAGCTCCTTGACTATGCAATTTGTAGTAAACAAAAAGGAGATACTACGGCAAGGGAAAAACCCAGAGGAAGTTCCACAACTTAGTATGATGCAAGGACATGATTTAACTAATATAGTCTTGGATAAACTACTTGTAGAATTTGCACATTTGCCTAACCGCAAATGTAACCATCGTATAACTCTTAAACCAGGATCTAGACTAATTATAGTCAGGCCTTATCACTACCAACATTTTCAAAAGGATAAGATTGAGAAGTAGTGTGATCAAATGTTACAACAAGGAATCATTCGACACAATAGATCACCATTCTCTTCTCTGGAAGCTTAATGCTTGTATTGTTAAAGATAAATATCTAGTTCCTGTAGTGGATCAATTGTTGGATGAACTTCATGGGGCAAAACATTTTACAAAGTTGGATTTACGATTGGGATATTTTCAAATTAGAATGGAAACTACAGATGTGGAAAAGACAGTTTTCCGAACCCACCATGGACACTTAGAATTTCTTGTCATGCTGTTCGAGCTTACCAATGCCCCTTCCACATTTTATAGTTTGACGAATGACATTTTTCGCCCTTACTTGCGTAAGTTTGTTTTGGTCTTCTTTGATGACATATTAATTTATAGCAAAACATGGACTGAATATATGTATTGTAACAGTCTTTTTTCAGTGAAATTGGAACAGCGGTTTTGAGATCACAAATCTGATGTCAAAATATTTATTTTATTAATATTTTAAAGTCTACACCATGTTAGTAGTGTCGTATAAAAATTTTGTTAATAAATTTTATCATTAGCATGTTTAATTTGATAAAAAGGTCTAAATTGCATAAGGTCAAAATCTGAGTTCTATAAGTGAAAGGTGTCAAATTGCTATGAAATTGGAATATGAGTGGCCTTAAAAGGTAATTAGACCATTAATATTAATAGTGGACAAAGATGGACGACTTTTTAATGGTTTCAAAGGTTAATACTTAAGGTTAATTTGGTAAATTAATTAAAAACAACTTAAAATAAAAAAAAAGGTAAAAGAAAGATATAATCTTTCTTCTTCTTCATCAACCGAATTTAGCACCTAAGGGAGCCATTAAAGACTTTTCAAGGTTCGAACATACTCCATCTATGGATATGAAGATAGACCATGTACGGCTCTAGCTCGAGGCAAAGAAAAGGCTTCGGATTAATCAACTACATTTCTACGTTTATCGTCAAGGTAAGTTCGTATGTTTAAATAGCATTTTAAATTATGTTTTAAATGCTATTATTTTATATAAAGTCAAATTGTGTTTCGGTCGAAAAATTCAATGGCGTATCGACGATTATCAGCTAATGAAAAAGGATAGCTTTGGCTATTAAAATAATGAAAAGGGATAGGCTCGGCTATCAAATTATGAGAAGGGATGGTGACGACCATCAATAATGAAAAGGGATGGTGACAACCATCGAACAATGAAAAGGGATGGCTTTAGCTATTGAATCGTGAAATGGATAGTTTCGGCTATCAAATTATGAAAAGGGATAGCTTCGGCTATCGATCTATGAAAAGGGTTGGGACAACCATCATGATTTTATCCGTTTGAGCTTTGGTAAAAATTATCGATGCAATTTACCTTATTACTATGGAAAATAGTAAGTATGTGATATCCATGGAAATGAGAAGTATAAATTCACTTGAATTAAGTTTATGAATCAACTATTCTTATGTTGAATTGATACATATGTAATTTAAGATTATGCAACGTATTGAAAAGCATAGATTATATACTACGAACTTAAGCATAGATTATATACTACGAACTTACTAAGCATAACATGTTTACTTTATGTTTATTTCTCTATGTTTTGTAGTTTAATCGGGAGCTCGTTGGGTTGGAAAGTCGTTAGGGACCTATCACACTATCCATCAGCTATATCGGTAGATTTTGACATTTTTAAGTCTTGGTTATAATGGCATATATAGGTGTTTTGGGTGATGTTATAGCCATTATGTTTTGGCTAGTAAATTTGGTATTTTTGAATGATGAAATGGTGTTGTAACACCCCTAACCCGAATCGGTCGCCGGAACAAGGTTACAGAGCATTACCAGAGATTACAAATCAGATAACAAATATTTCACATTTATACAGTATTCAAATCAGAAATCAATCATTAAGCCCCTCATAAGAGCCCTCAAGGCCCTAAATATGCATTACAAGTAAGTCAGGATTAAATTGAAAACTCAGAGAATTTTTCACGAAATTACAAAATCTTCCTAGGTACAGGGGGCACACGCTTGTGTGGCCAGGCCGTATGGCTCACACGGCCGAATGACACGCCTGTATCCTTACTCATGTAACTCTTTAACTTGGGTCACACGACCAGCCACACGCCCATGTGCTAGGCCGTGTGGACAATTTAATTTTCTATAATTTGGTGCAGTGGTCACACAGCCAAGACACATGCCCGTGTACTAGGCTGTGTGACACACATGGTTGAGACACATTCCCGTGTCTCTGCCCATGTGATAATTCCTGAGTTTTCTATTTCTTAATTTTTAAGATGCAGGGGACACACGGCCAAACCACACGCTTGCCACACGGCCATGTCTGTAACACCCCTATCCCATAACCTTCGCCAGAATAGGCAAGGGGCATTACCGGACTTGTAACTCATGTCAGAACAGTAAAATTTCGAAATTTTTCTTGAAATAAGATCGTTCATTTAAATAAGTACTAAGCACAGCCAGAGGTAAAATTTAAACTTCACTAAGTAAACATTCAAAAGATGCCATTTTCGCATGGCTTATATACATTAACCAAAAATATTCTTCCGCCACTAGTCTATTCTATACATACCATAAAATAATTCTAAACATAACAGTAACAAGCGGTGGATAGTGATAGTGTGACTAGTTGCTGACGATCCCCGAGCCTGTAGCTTCGCAATGAGATCTATAAAACAGAGGAAACAGAGTAAACGGAGTGAGCATTACAATGCTTAGTAAGTTTTAAGCAGTGTCAACAGATAACAATCAAATTATAACATAGTTGTTCGTATATTTTATTTCACTCTTCCTTCGGGCATACCATCCCTTTACCGAATATGCACATCTCATCATATACAATAGGCAGATAAACTTTCACATAAAAGTGAGCTCATGTGACATAGATATTTTCGAATGATAATAACCTAGATGGTCAAATATTTCCAAAGCACCTTCTTCATCAATTTTCAACTTTCAATAATCCTTTCCACTTGTTCATAATCACATCCATATTTTTAAGTATTTCAACATGACAAGTACTAAATTATCGTTGGCACATAAAGAACCAAACATATTCCTTATCACATATACGTAAGCTTACAAAACATAATCCTTACCTTGAACTGGCACATCTAGCTGAACCCAACCCATACTCAAATCATAAGGCTTTTGGGCAGAATATGCACTAATACATAAGAATATTTCATCACATACTTCATTATACAAGCATACCATTACCAATTAGATCATTCTCATATTTGGAGTTATAATATTAATCACATTTACCTACCTCTTTATACTGACAATTCACCTCGAAATCACTCCACCGACGAGTAAGTAATACGTACCTGAACATCTTAAATACATAATACTTATTTGATGGTAACTTATTGCAGATACTCAATACCAAAGTCTTACTTGAATCCTAGCAATTAGCCGTCGGGTCTTTAAAGCTCGGATATAGTACGAGCACGAAGCCTACAGACATTAATCAGGATAATATTCTCGCATAGAGCCTGCGGGGTTTTAACCCGGATATAGTACTGACACAAATGCCCTTCGGGACTTATCACATTTATACACTTTCACATCCATCACATTGGCCATTCGGCCTTATCACATATATACACCTTCACATCCATCATATCGGCCATTAGGTCTTATCTCATATATACACTTTCACATTCATCACATCGGCCATTAGGCCTTATCACATATACACACTTTCATATTCATCACATTGGCCATTCGGCCTTATCACATATATACACTTTCACATTCATCTTATCACATATATACACTTTCACATTCATCACATTGGCCATTCGGCCTTATCACATATATACACTTTCACATTCATCACATTGGCCATTCGGCCTTATCACATATATACACTTTCACATTCATCACATCGGCCATTAGGCCATATCACATATACACACTTTCACATTCATCACATCGGCCATTAGGCCTTATCACATATACACACTTTCACATTCATCACATCGGCCATTAGGCCTTATCACATATACACACCTTGTACACCAATTTCATCATAACAAAATTGACTAGGTATACTAGTCATTTACGGATTATAGCTTCACTTTAATATGGATTTGGTACTTTGATTACTAATAATTAATCGATAGCTTATAAGCAACTCAAATAGTTTTATTAAGGTTTACAACATAATCACAAATTCAGCACAAGCTATTTTTCTTGAGCAACAGTCATTAAATTATTCGTAAATGGAGCTACGAAACTCCAAATGAAGTGCCGTTAATTTTCCCTGAAAATAGATTCATACATATTTTACCCAACAAATTTTCAGAATTTTTGGTTTGGCCAATCAATGCCAGATTTTTCTTCAAGTTTCCACTATTTCACTGTTTGACTATGCTGACCACTCTTCACTACGAATCAAATTTCTCATTGTACAAAATTCAAAATATGTTCTAGTTTATTTCATTTGAAACTAGACTCACTAAGGCATTTAGAATATAAATTTTGTATTTTAAAAAATTTTGTACAATTTATAATGATTTTCTAAAACAGAACAGAGGATTACAGTGTCATTCTGCACTGTCTCACACAACTTTAAATATCTCATTATCAGAAATTCCTTTGCTTACACGGTTTCTTTTATAAGAAACTAGACTCATTAAGCTTTAATTTCATGTGTCATTCAGCCTCTAATTAAAGTCCATAAATTTATGGTGATATTCTAAATTCACGTTACTGCTGCTGTCCTAAGCAGACTAATTCAAATTACACTTAAATTCCCAAGCTCAAACACTTAAGAACTTACCATTTGAGCTTAGAACATAACATGGCCACATCATATCTTATTAAATCAACTCATCATGTCCTATTATGATTGAATTTACTCAACGTTTAATCACTTAAAACTTACCTCGGAAGTTGCCGAACGATTACGACGGCTCTTCGATCACTTTTTTCCTTTCCCTTATCCAACTTTGATCCTCTAGGCTCTTGAGCTAAATCAAACAAATTTACTTCTCAATCAAACACATACATACGGCAACCATATACATTTCAAAAACCAATTCATTCGTATCATTTGTCCATATATTAGCTTTTAGCATATTTGGTCATTAGAGCGACCTATTTAACTTTCAAGCATTCATTTCTAATTTTAATTAAACAATGCCGAATGCCATTAGCTACTAATGCCACACACACACATGTGCATAAAATTCATCCATACATAACCTCTAGCTCATTCGGTCATTCATCTCTCAAACCTATCAAAGTTTCATGTCAAACTTCCCTGGCCGAATACACATATAAGCACCTAATGCACATTTAGCATTTTTTTATTTACTTCATGATACATTCGGCCTTGGCAAAATTTCATTAGAAATCCCTATTAGCCACTTTATCAATCAATTATATCATCTACTTAATATTTCATAACTTATCATGCTAGCTGAATATTATTTATTCAAGTTCATCATCTTCATATTCGGCATTAGCATCAAATATAATAGCCCATTTCTTCCCACTTTGAATCTATGCATCCATTTAATCATAGTTTGTTCAAGCACTCATACAACAAGATTCATCCAATTTAACAAGAAACAAAAACTTTATTCCTCCATAGCTACAATGGCCGAAAGATCTAGACATCTCAATACCGAAATTTCTAACATGGGTTGCCTAAAGAATTTGGTAGGGAGTTCAAATTTATCTAACATTTCAAGTAACTTAACACATCCATATAGCTAACATGCTAGTAGTATCAAGGCATCAACTAAAATTTTGAAGTCTCTTAGCCGAATCCTAACTCTCCAACAACTCCAATTTCATCCATGAGATAAATAGAAGTAGGCTAACCCTCCAAAGGATGTGTAAACCTCCAAAAGCAACATTGAACATACCTTAATCTCAAGAACCACCTTGGCCAAACTTCCCCTCTTCTTCTTCCTTCAATTCACGGCAATGGAGGAGCAACCTAGCTCATTTTTTGTTTCTCCCCTACTAACCACTATTATTTTATTACCCATGTTCTTTATTTTATTAATTCTAACATAAAACACTAACATAAAATGTTTATAATACATTTTAACCCATAGCATGGCCGGCCACTAGTCAAATTTTGGGTACTTTGACATGCAAACCCACAACTTTAATAGTTTAACATTTTAATCACTTGGACATTTGCCTATCATATTTTTAAAGTTTCTCAAATATGCCCTTTTTAGCTAAATTTCACATCCAAATGACAAAATTAAAGCATGAAATTTTCACACATACTTATTCACAAATAATAAGCATAGAATATAAAAATTAATTATTTTTGTAACTCGGTTTTGTGGTCCCGAAACCACTTTCCGACTAGGGTCAAATTAGGGGTGTCACAATGTCTCTGCCCGTGTGGACAAAATAAAGCCATTTCTAAGCCTTATTTCTCACCCAAATAAGTCTTCCACTTACATTGGCATTTTAATACATTCCCAAGTCAATACATAACGCTCAAATCAAGCCAAAACCGAGTCTTATGCATGACTTATCATTACCTATGTTCAAGTGTTTAAAATTATCAAATACAGATACACATATAGATATATAAGTATATTTTCTCATTTATGCTTACTTAAAGCCATTTAACATTAGGTTTATATGCTTTTCATCACATAACCATTTCAAACACATCAAACATAATAAGACCTTATACAATTTCATCAAAATATGTTTAATACTAGCCATTCCAATGGCTAGTTACAACCAAAGCATTATCATGCCAACTTTGGCCAAATTAACCTATACATGCCATTACAACTAGAATTAATTTTACCATTTGCATCAAATGGGTCAATGGATAGTGTGAAGTATCTCTACCAAGCTTCCAACCCAATGAGCTTCCGAATTCCTTTAAAATAGGGAAATTAAAAACAGACTAAGCTTTTAAGCTTAGTAAGTTCGTATAACATGGTAATTAACTTACCGTTCATTCGTGTTCAAGATAAACAACCCTAACACATATGTTAAATTTATTAGTATCAGAGCTACAGTTTAGCCGACTCTTGGACTAACGAAGCGTATACAAGTCTAGCTATACATGCCATTATATAACTTGTGATAGTTTGACATCTCCTAACCATTTTAAAACATTTTTTCACAATGTAATGTATCCAACCGAGCTGATTCTAAAAAAGCTGAAAGTAATGCTCAAGCCTTAGTGCAAAGAGCAATCTTGAGTAGTAGAAGGCTGGTATCTGAGGCCCAAAGAGAAGAGGCTAAAGAAGTCTCCCTCTAATTGATGAATAAGTAGTTTACTAAAATTGTAAAAATGAATCCATTTGTACAATAACCTCCACCCCCTCCTGTTCCTCAAATTGGTTCCCAAAGTGCTTTAAAGTACAGAACTTATCTGAACGAAAAATACTAATAGAGTTCTTGATGAATTGTCGTGTATAAAAATTAAATGATTAAAAGTATATGATATCTCTGTTAAAAGATTCAGTTTATCAGTGGTAGAATATCTTGATTTTGTTGTGCCAAAAGAGAGGGTTACATGACCGTATATGAGTATAAAAGAGAATTTGTCCAACTGAATAAATATGCAGATAATGTATTTTAATTGAAACAAAAAATGTGCAAGTGATTGAAGGTGGTTTAAATGAGGACATAAAAGTTTAGTTAGAATTCTTGGATAGAACCTCTGATTGCACATTTGTGCCTCTATCTACACTTCGGTGCCTCTCTTATGCATCTATGATGCCTCTGGTGTGGTGTAGTTACCCAAGTATTCTAGTCAAGTTACTTAGTTCAACGGGCTATGAATTCTTTAAATTATAACTTATTATGTGTTTAAATGATATTGTATATTCTTGGTAGTTGTAAATGAAAAATGTTCCAATGAATTTCATGTTTACATGTGTACATATCTAAATTGTGGAAACATGGTTTATGATAAGCCCTTTAAGGAAGGGTTATTATGATATAACCTGATATGTAAACAAAACTAATGTGTTGCGTGAACTTGTATTTGGATATCAAGAAACATAAATTATCTACTTGAATATCTATTTTGTTTAAGGTAAGTTAATTTGGTGTTTAAACTATAAACTTACTAAGCTTTTTTTAGCTTTCTTGTCTTGCTTGCAGTTTTTTTGTAGTTAACAATTTGTAAACTGATTGGATGAATCGATTTGGAGCTCACACTATCCAGCCTTTTCTGTAGCTTTTGTTTATCATCTTGGGATATGGCATGTATATAGGTTTTTGTTGTTGATATGTAAAATGTTATGTTATGATGGTGTTTCTAGTTAAATGGTTGGTTTTAGATGTGAGTTTGAATTGGTTTGGTTAGGTAATCATTAAGGTTAAGAAGTAGGTAATGATGCTTTGGAATGGTAACTTGATGTGTATGTTTATATTTTGGCCAATTTTGGTTGATTTATTGAGCATGAAAAGATAACTAATGTTAAGTGCCTTCTAGGTTGAGTTATTTGTATGAATGATCATTAATTGAGGTGCCCTTTAATGGCATATTGGTTAACTCTTATAGGTTGTTTGAAATGGTGTATTTTTTGTACGTTGCTTTATGGTTTTGTCATGATAAGGCTTGTGGAAGTGGGATGTCTTGATGTACAAGATTTGGACATATTTTGGCTTGTTTTAGGGGCAACATATGCTGTACACGAGCTATCACACGGTCGTGTGTCATTTTAAAATCAGGTGCATGATCCACACGACCTGGAACACGACATGACCGTGTGTCCTAAATAATTTGTAGCACGTTCTGGCACACGGCCTGTGACATGACCGTGTGACCCAACTTCGAATAAACACACGGTTTGGCAGACGACCTGTAACACGACCATGATGCACTATTTCGAATAATCACATGGGTGGACACACGGGCTGGGACATGGTTGTGTATCCTAACCTCGAATGTTCACATAGTCTGGGCTATGTCACACGGTCGTGTTACCCTATTTTCCATATTTTTCAAGTTTTCCTGAAATGTTCTGGTTTGTTACTATTTGATCTCAGATTGTTTTTTGGACGCTATAGGCTCGATTTAAGGCTTATAAGTATTTTTTTTATCATGAATGGATTTAATTGTTATGTGATTGTATTTTATCAGGTTAACATTTCTTAAATGAAGTAAAATGTTCAGTTTTGCTTTGTAACAGTCCATCACCCTAAATCGGTAACGAAAATGGGATATGGGGTGTAACAGCGAAACCCAGAAAGTTCTCAACTTAGCCGACACTAATACTTACTCAATTCTATACTCAATTTTTCACTTATATGCCAAACAATATTAGAATATTGAGTCTCCGCTGGTGTAACACCCCGAACTCGAGACCGTCACCAGAGTCGAACACGAGGTGTTAACAGACTTTAAAAAAAATTTCCCAGACACTGCCAATCTGCGTACTAGTCGCTTTAAAAATCATATCTTGAGTTCAGAAACTCGGAATCCAGTTCCGTAAATTTTCCCTGAAACTAGACTCAAATGTCCATCTACATATTTTTTTCTAGAATTTTTGGTTGGGCCAATTACTACAGTTTATTAGTCAAAGTCTCCCATGTTACAGGGATCGACTACACTGACCTTTGCGCATTACGACTTGGATATCTCCCTTTACAGGGCTTCAATACTGATGCCGTTTGTTTCTATAGAAACTAGACTCAGAGAGTAATCTATACATATATGGCTTGACTCCTAATTGTCTTTGGTTAATTTATAATGAATTTCCAAAGTCGGAACAGGAAATCCAGAAACCGTTCTGCCCCTGTCTCACAAGAACCTAAATATCTCTTAACATACTGTCCGTATGATTGTTTCGTTACTTTCCTATGAAAATAGATTCATCAAGGTTCGTTTACATAATTTATTCACTATTTTATTCCACTCCTACTATTTTTAGTGATTTTCCAAATCTACATCACTGCTGCTGTCAGCATCTGCCTTTAAGGTAGACTTTACCTATTTCATAGTTTCCATGATTCAACTAGCCCTTTTTGCATAAATAGCACAATTTATGATAGTGATTAACCATTCCCATGGCCAATCCTTGTCAAGCATATCCACACCTCTCAATAACCATATCCATACCAAATGATTATAACATTATACTCAAACATATATAAGCCATTTTCGCATGGCTATCCAAAATTATACAAGTCCAAAGGGTCCATGACCCACAACAAACGGGTAGTCCTATACATGCCATTTCGAAGTTCAACCAAAATTGTACCAAAAGGGGGGGGCTTTGATAGTGTGGGCGACTTCGACTTCAAAATCCCGAGTCCGATAGCTGGAGAACCAAAATCTATAAAACAGAGGATCAAAGGAACGGAGTAAGCAATTTATGCTTAGTAAGTTTTGAGCAAGGAATTCCAGCACAGCAAAAGTATAGCATTCATATAGCTAAACGGATAATTTCATATGCACAAATTTTCGATATCATACTTGCTTCACATTACCAACCCTTATGTACATACACAAAAGATCAACTTAGCCAAAGGCCGGTAGCTCGTTTATCAACTGAGCGAATACTTATTTGTAAGGGCTCAACTAAATTCAAGCACATACGAAACATACCTCAATGTTGGGATGTTTCTAGAGTATTTACTGAAATTTTTACAGCAAGATCATTCATTCCCAAATCACGTACCTTCGGAATTTAACCGGATATAGCTACTCGTTCAAATGCCTTCGGGACATAGCCCGGTTATAGTAACTCGCACAATTGCCTTCGGGACTTAACCCGGATTTAGTAACTCACACAAATGCCTTCGGGCTTAGCCCGGAATTAGTATCTCGCACAAATGCCTTCGGATCTTAGTCCGGATATAGTAACTTAGCACAAAGCCTTCGGGACTTAGCCCGGACATCATTCAAATAACCAAGCACATTTAACAGTAAATCATGGCACATTCGTATTTCATTTTCGTTAACAAAACTCAAACACAAGACACTTATCATTCTTGCAATTTCGGCTCAATAGCCACACACAAAGAGCATGATTTTGATTTGCTTAAAACATGATCTAATCAAATCATAATTTAAGCTCTTTTACTCAAGAACTTACATCGGGTGTTGTCGAACGATTCCGATAGCTATTCGATCACTTTTTCCTTCCCTTTATCGGATTTAGTTCCCCTTTGCTCTTGAGCTTAACTAAACAAATAAATTGATTTAATCATTTGAGCATCGAAAAGAGGAACACAAGGCACTTAGCCCATATTTATACATTCTACAAGTATGGTCACTTGTATTGACTAAACACCCTTTTGTTTCAAGTTCAAAACTTGGCTAATACACACATATATACACTAGTAAAGCATCCTCTCCCTTTCCATCAATTTAACACATGCATTACTCATTAATATACAAAAATTATATTCGGCCTTAGCACACAACTTGCTAGCCGATTCTTCTCCATCTAGCAACCAATGCACATATGTGCTCACTCAAAAATGCTAAAAAGAAGATTCAAGAATAATCAATCCACCATCATATGCATCATTAACAAGCTTCATATTTAGCATGCAATGGCATTAACACAAAATCTACCTAGGCCGAATATCATCCCCATGACATAGCAAAGATTTGAACCATGGGCTAATTAGAACTCAAGCTAGCAACTAAAAACATGCATGAATCTCATGGCACAACCTCAAACATACCTTGATCTAGATACAAGTATGGCCAAACCTCCTCCTAATCCTCTTCCAAACCAAACATGAAGCAAGAACTCCTTCCTCCTTCCTTTGAATTTTCGGCCAAATGAAGATGAAAAAGGATGAACAAAATTTTCTCTTTTCTTTTCTTTAACTCACGGCAATGGGGGGGGGAAACAACCACACACTTTTTTTTTTGTTTTCATCATATTCCCTTTCATTATTTTATGCCCATGCTCCTTATTTTATTTTTTTCCACCATGATGCACCAACACAACATGTCTATGACATGTCTTTCCCATCACACTTGGTCTACCATGCTTGTCATGGCCGGCCACTACTAATTAGGGGGGAATTTGACATGCAAGTCCCCCCTTTTTATTTCATGCACTAATAGGTCCTTATGCTTCGACCTATCACATTTCAAAAATGTCGCACATAAGTCCTATTGACTAAATTCACATGCAATCGACTAAATCGAAGCTTGAAATTTTCACACATTCATAATTACATATTCTAGACAATAAATATCACATTCAAACATTTCGGTGACTCGGTTTAGCGGTCCCGAAACCACTTCCCGACTAGGGTCAATTTTGGGCTGTCACAGCTGGGCGGGCTGTTAGAATTCTCCCCCACTCAAAAAATTTTGCTCTTAAAATTCATACTTGTGAAAAGCTGAGGATATCGCTATTTCATTGCACTTTCTCTTTCCCAAGTAGTTTCTTCTATATTATGATTCCTCCATAACACTTTCAATAGTGGAATTCTTTTATTCCTTAGCTCTTTCACTTCACTTGGTGTGTGACCCAAGTGAGGGAGTTACACGGGGTCGGACATAGGCTGGGACACGACCATGTGATCCGATTTCGAATATCTACACGGCCTGTGAGACGGGCGTGTCTTTGGCCTTGTGAGACACATGGCCGGGCCACACGGGTGTGTGTCCCCTGTATTTTGCAAAATTTTCTAAGTTTTCTAAAGTTTTTTTGGAGTTATCAGTTTAGTCCCGAACTACTCCTAATGCATGTTTTGGGCCTCATAGGCTCTTATTAGGGACAATTTGATTGTTTATGAATGATGTTTATATTTGAAATGGAAAAGTGTATGAGAATTGTATGTGTATTTGTGTAATAAGTCTGGTAATGCTCCGTAATCCTATTTCGGCGTTGAATACTGGTGAGGGGTGTTACAGTGATTTTTAATGAAAATTGTATTTAAGGACTTATTTGTAAAAAAGATAGAAGTTCATGGTATATTTGTAAAATGATGACTTCTATGGGTTGATTTAGGACACTAAAGAATTCAGCTAGCATGAGAAGAGGATTAAAATGTTTAAATTTCAATTTATGAGCTTAATGACTAAAATGTGAAAAGTTAAAATGTTAGGGGAAAATAGTAATTTTGCAAAATATGAAATATGGACTAAATTGAATAATAGAAATATTAAATAGACTGAATTTGTCTATTTAGATCAAGATAGACCATGTATGGATATAGATCGAGGAAAAGTTGAAGCTTCGAATTAGTTGATCTCGTTTCTATGCGTTAATAGTCGAGGTAAGTTCATATGTACGAATTACTATGTTTATGTTATTTAATTGTATGTTATTATGTATTTACAATGTTAATAATCAATGTATAGCCAAAGAAATGCCATGAAGGCTATCGAGTCCAAGTTGAACCTTGGGAATTCGTAGGATACAAATTACATGTCATTAAGGATTTCATGTTTCGGGTGCTGGTCTTGAATGTCCTATCAATGGCTGATGTCCTACATTTGTTATGGATACTCCATAGCTTGTGTGATTTAAATGGTATATGTTCACATGGAAATGAATTATCATATGTTTAATTCAAGTGAATTATGTTTGAATGCACTAACTTGTGTATTTGATGATGGCGCTTAGGCTTGTACCAAGCTTGTGGTTGGAATACATTTTGCTTATACTTAATGTTATTTAGATGAAACGATAAGTTTTGTTTCATGTTCTACGAACTTACTAAGCATTATATGCTTACGTAGTTTTCTTTTCTATGTTTTATAGACTATCATAAGCTTGGTCAATTTGGAAGCTCATCGGAGATCTATCACACTATCTAGCTTAAATTTCAGTAGTATTTGATGTTATAGCCAAGGTTACAATGGCATGTATAGGTGAAGTTGTATTGGTATTTAGTTGAATGTTAGTTGATGATTTTGGCATGTACAACTTGTTTGGTTTTGGTATCTTTTGGTGATTGCCAAATTACGTCATTTTGGGTACTTATGATCCATGAATGGTATGGCTCAACTATGTTTATGATATCTTTTGGTGATTGCCAAATTACGTCATTTTTGGTACTTATGATGCATGAATGGTATGGCTCAATTGGTATGTTTATGATGAAGCACTAATGGTTTGTGGCATAATTTGTTAGAAGTTGAATTATGTTTGATGATGAAAATGTGAACAAATATGCATGTGTAGGTAAGCTTTGTTGTTTGCTTGTGAGGTGCCTTGAAATGACATATTGGTTGATTGATTTAAGCCTAGTGAATTGGTCATGAAATGTATGTTTTAGTAAGGTTTTGATGCCTTGATTAGGTTCACAAGAGGCCTATAGGTGTATGCATGTTATGGTGTTGAAAAGTACTTGATTTTGTGCAATTTTAGGTCCACATGGCTTGAGACACGGACGTGTGACTTAGCAGTGTGTGACACATAGCTTGATGACACGGCCGTGTGTCCCTTGTAGGTTTTATTGCATAGAAGTCAGGCAGTACCATGGCTTAGCACACGGCCTGGCACACGAGCTCGTGGGGCTGTTTCGAGAGTTACATGGCTTGGCGCACAGGCGTGTGACACTACCGTGTGACCCTACTCCGAGAGTTACACAGGTAAGGACATGGGCTGGACACGGCCATGTGTCCCTAATTCAATTATTACACGGCTTGAGACACGGGCGCGTGTCTCAACCGTGTGAGGCATAGGGCCTAGCCATAGGGCCATGTGACCACTGTAGTCAAAATTTTCTAACTTTTTCTTGAACTTTCCAATTGTTTCCAATTTAGTCCTGAATTGTTTCTAATTTATTTTTAGAACCTCAAGGGCCCGATTTAGGGATGATATGTATTTGGATGATTGCTATATGATATGTTTATGTTCATGTATGAGATGTATGTTTAAATGTTTTGTTTGTTTAGTAATGTATGAGATGATTGCTTCTAGTGGTAGTAGGCCCATATCTAAGGGCCGAGGAGGAGAGGGCAAGGAAACCTTCTTCCAGATGATATCTGAATGGTTTTATGAGTTCATGCGAATGAACCAAGTGGCTCAACGACCTTCACCCTCACATGTACCCTAACTGGTTTCCGTAGTTTCTCAGAGTTTGGAACTAGTACAAATGAGCAAGCCTTCAGTTGATAAAATTTGAAAGTATGGGGCTGAAAAGTTTCAAGATACAACTAAAGATGACCCAGAGAGAGTGGAGTCTGGTTAGAAAACACGGTGAGAGTTTTCAATGAATTATCATGTACTCCTATGGAATGCTGGAAATGTGTTATTTCATTGTTGAAAGATTCGGTTTATCTGTGGTGGAACACCTTAGTTGTTATTGTACCGAGAGATCGAGTAATCTGGGAGTTTTTTTAGACTAAATTTTCAAAGAAATATGTGAGACAGAGGTTTCTAGAGAAGAAACATAAAGAGTTTCTTGAATTGAAGCAAGGCCGTATATTAGTAGTTGAATATGAGAGGAAATTTGAACAACTCAGAAAGTATGCCCGGGAGTGTATGCCTACAGAGGTTTCTATGTGTACTTGATTTGAAGGCTGGCTAAACAAAGACCTTAAGTTGCTAGTCAGGATTTTGGAGTTGAAAGAATTTACAGAATTGGTTGATAGAGCACACAGAGCTGAGGAACTTAGCAAAGAAAAGAGAAAAGCCAATTCTGTGGCTCATGATATAGGAAAGTGACATTCGGGAAAATCATACTTATCGCCATCAAAGAAGTCAAAAGAATATAATAGTCGTTCATCAGCTTCAGTGGGTTATTCTGGGAAAGATAGAGGAAAACAACATTAGAGCTCGAAACCTTAGGCTACATTTGTAGCGAGTGTGGGCAATGTCAAAAACAAGCTCGAATGTCAATAATGTAACAGATGACACTTCGGTGAATGCAGATTGAAATATGGGTCATGTTTTAAAATTTGTTCGTATGAACATTATCTTAGAGATTGCCCGGAAAGGTCAGATAAAGAAAAGGCTAAACTAGTTGACTGACTAATACACCTGGGAGATGGAGACTACCATGGAACACTTGAAATGTGGGAAATAGCTATAGTGGGACGAAAGACTTTGCTATGAGATCTGAGGCATGAGCACCAGCAAGAACTTACGTGATCTGTGCTCGAGAGAAAGCTTCAGCACCTGATGTGATCACCGATACATTTTCTATCTTTGATACTGATGTTAAAGTTTTGATTGACATAAGGTCAACACATTCATATGTATGCACGGCTTTAGTGTCACAAAAGAAAATACCATTTGAGTCTACTGAATTTGTGGTTAAAGTAACGAATCCTTTAGGTTAGTATGTGTTAGTTGATAAAGTCTGTAAAAACTGTCCTTTGATGATTTAGGGTTGTAACATTTCGGCTGATTTGATGTTACTACCCTTTGATGAGTTTGATGTGATTCTGGGTATGGACTGGTTAACTCCGCATGATGCTGTTGTGAACTATAGATGAAAGCATATTGTGTTGAAATGTCAGAATGTGAAAAGCTTCAAATTGAATCAGATAGACTAGATAGTACATCAAATGTTATTTCAACTATGATGGAATAAAAATATGTTAGAAAAGGCTGTAAAGCATATCTCGCTTATATATTTGATTCTAGAGTTTCAGAATTGAAGTTAGAATTGGTTCCAATTGTATGTGAGTTTACAAATGTGTTTCCAAAAGAGTTATTAGGGTTACCGCTAATCAGAGTGGTTGAGTTTGCTATTGAATTTATGCTGGGAACATCTCCGATATCAATAGCTCCGTATAGAATGACACCTACATAATTGAAAGAGTTGAAAGCACAATTGCAAAATTTGACAGATAGGGGTTTTGCTCGGCCCAGATTTTCTCCCTGGGGTGCTCCTGTTTTATTTGTCAAGAAAAAAGACAGATCCATGCGGTTATGTATTGACTATCAACAACTCAACAAAGTCACGATCAAGAATAAGTATCCTTTTCCATGCATTGATGGTCTGTTTGATCAGTTGGAAAGAGTGACAACATTTTCAAAGATTGATCTTCATTCGTGTTATTATCAGTTACAGGTTAAAGACTCAGATGTGCTGGAAATCGCATTTAGAACCAGGTACGAACATTATGAGTTCCTTGTGATGCTATTTGGTTTGATTAATGCACCTGCTGTGTTTATGGATTTGATTAATAGAATATTCAGACCATATTTAGACATATTTGTTGTTGTGTTCGTTGATGACATTCTAATCTATTCACAAGATGAGACAGAGCATGCTCAACATTTGAGAATTGTTTTGCAAACTTTACGTGAAAAATAACTATTCACTAAGTTTAGAAAATGTGAGTTCTGGCTTTGAGAAGTCAAATTTTTGGGACATGTGGTTTCAATAGAAAGTATTAAAGTTAATTTGAGTAAAACCTCAGCTATAGTAGACTGGAAGCCTCCGAGAAATGTATCTGAAGTCAAAAGTTTCCTTGGTTTAGCCAGATATTATCGACGATTTGTCAAGGGATTCTCGATAATTACTATGCCATTGACGAGACTGTTGCAAAAGGATGTTAAGTTTGAGTGGTCGGAGAAATGTCAGCAAAGTTTTAATCAGTTGAAATGTGACAGCCCAAAATTGACCCTAGTCGGGAAGTGGTTTCGGGACCGCTAAACCGAGTCACCGAAATGTTTGAATGTGATATTTATTGTCTAAAATATGTGATTATGAAGGTGTGAAAGTTTTAGGCTTCGATTTAGTAAATTGCATGTGAATTTAGTAAAAAGGACTTATGGGTGACATTTTTGAAATGTGATAGGCTAATCTACAAGGACCTAATAGTGCATGTAATCAAAAGGGAGGACTTGCATGTCAATTATCCCCCCTAATATGTAGTGGCCGGCCATGAGCATGGGTGGACAAGATGTTATGGCTAAAAACATGTCATAAACATGTTGGGGTAATGCATTATGTAAGGATTAATAAAATAAAGAGCATGGGCAATAAAATATTAGTGTTAGTAGGATGAGAAACAAAAAAAAAAAAGAAAGGATGTGTGTGATTGTCCCCCCCATTACCGTGTGTTGAAGGAAAGAAAAACAAAAAAAAAGTGTTCATCCTTTGGTTCATCCTTGGCCGAAAATTTTAAGGAGGAAGGAAGAAGAAAGGTTGAAGAGGTTCGGCCATGCATGTAACTAGGCTAAGGTATGTTTGATGATGTTCCATGAGATGCATGCATGTTTTAGTTGTTAGCTTGAGTTCTAACTAGCCCATGGTCTAAATCGTGCTATGTGATGGAAATGACACTCGGCCATGGATGCATCATTCTTGCTTGGTGTTGATGTTGTGTTGGTGAGATATCAAGTTATTTTTGTGACCAAGTTGAGATTTGAATTTTTGGAATGAGTAAGGTTTTCGGCTATGGTAAATATAAGGGTGATAGATGTTGTGTCATGCTAAATCTAGATGAACAATGTTAGTGCTTATATCTCGATATTCATGAGTTTCTTTCTTGGTTTTACCTCAAACCCATAAAGTATTTTAATTGGTGTTGTTAGAGGTTTCGGTCATGGGATTATAAGCTTGTTAGTTTTGATGATGAAATTTATGCCTTGCAAGGGTAAATGGTGTCTTGATGCATTCGGCCATGGTAGAAAGTAGATGTGAAATGGTAGTAAGATAAAATGCAAAATGTTAGTATTTGATTACTAGTGTATAAATGCGTATTAGCCGAGTTTTGAATTTGAAATGAAACGGTATATAACCAATACAAGTAACCATACTTGTGGGAAGTATTAAGCATATAATTGGCCTCAACATATACATGCATACTCGGCCACATGAGAAGATTAGTGTTGCATGCATTCGGTTAGAGGCAAGCATATTGATGCCTTTATCTTGGTTAGGACAATCGGTTAAAAGGGAGTGTGGGTTAATATGTTGAGTTGATGCATGATTTCACATGTATGTGACTTTAATGTCTAATGTATAAATATGGGTTAAGTGCCTTGTGTTCCTCTTTTCGATGCTCAAATGATTAAATCAATTTATTTGTTTAACTAAGATCAAGAGCAAAGGGGATCTAAATCCGATAAAGGGAAGGAAAAAGTGGTCGAATAGCCATCGAAATCGTTCGACAACATCCGAGGTAAGTTCTTGAGTAATAGAGCTTAAATTATGATTTGATTAGATCATGTTTTAAGCAAATCAAAATCATGCTCTTTGTGTGTGGCTATTAAGCTGAAATTGCAAGAGTGATAAGTGTCTTGTGTTTGAGTTTTGCTAATGAAAATGAAATACGAATGTGTCATGATTTATTGTTAAATGTGCATGGTTATTCGAATGATGTCCGGGCTAAGTCCCGAAGGCTTTGTGCTAAGTGACCATATCCGGACTAAGATCTGAAGGCATTTGTGCGAGTTACTAATTCCGGGCTAAGCCCGAAGGCATTGGTGTGAGTTACTAAATCCGGGTTAAGTCCCGAAGGCATTTGTGCGAGTTACTATAACCGGGCTATGTCCCGAAAGCATTTGAACGAGTAGCTATATCCGGTTAAATTCCAAAGGTACGTGATTCGGGAATGAACGATCTTGCTGTAAAAATTTCAGTTAATACGCTTGTAACATCCCAACATTGAGGTATGTTTCGTATGTGCTTTGAATTAGTTGAGCCCTTACAAATAAGTATTCGCTCAGTTGATAAATGAGCTACCGGCCTTTGGCTAAGTTGATCTTTGTTTATGAATATAAGGGTTGGTAATGTGAAGTAAGTATGATATTGAAAATTTGTGCATATGAAATTATCTGTTTAGCTACATGAATGCTATACTTTTGTTGTGCTGGAATCCCTTGCTCAAAACTTACTAAGCATAAATTGCTTACTCCGTTTCTTTGTTTCTCTGTTTTATAGATTTTGGCTCGTCAGCTATCGGACTCGGGATTTTTGGAAGTCAAAGTCTCCCACACTATCAAAGCCCCCTTTTGGTACAATTTTGGTTGAACTTTGAAATGGCATGTATAGGACTACCCTTTTGTTGTTGGTCATGAACACTTCGGTATTGTGTAAATTTGGATAGCCATGCGAAAATGGCTTAAATATACTTTAATCATAGCATTATAGTCGTTTTGTATGTTGTCTGTCGAGAGGTATGGAAATGTTGGCAACGGTTAGCCATGGGAATGGTTATTCATGATCACTTTTGATATATGTATGACAAACTCTAGTTGATCCATGAAGGATCATGAAATAGGTAAAGTTTACCTTAAAAATAGATGCTGGCAGCAGCAGTGATGTGGATGTGAAAATCACTAAAAATAGTAGGAATGGAATTAAATAGTGAATAAATTATTTAATCGAACCTTGATGAATCTATTTTCATAGGAAGTAATGAAACGTTCATATGAACAGTATATTATGAGATATTCAGGTTCTCGTGAGACAGGGCCAGAACGGTTTCTGGATTCCCTGTTCCGACTTTGGAAATTCATTATAAATTAACCAGAGATAATTAGAAGTCATGCCATATATGAATAGATTCCCTTTTGAGTATAGTTTCTATAGAAACAAACGACATCAGTATTGAAGCCCTGTACAGGGAGATATCTAAATCGTAATGCATGAAGGTCAGTGTAGTCGCACCCTGTAACAGGGGAGACTTTAACTAATAAACTGTACTAATTGGCCTGACCAAAAATTCTAGAAAAAAATATGTAGATGGAAATATGAGTCTAGTTTCAGGGAAAAATTACAAAACTGATTTTCGAGTTTTAGAACTCAAGATATGATTTTTAATGTGACAGTGACACAGTTAGCCAACTGCCTGGAAATTTTTAAAATGGACTGTAAAAGTAAATGAATTAAGTCGGTTAGCACCTCGTGTTCGACTCCGGCAACGGTCTCGGGTACGGGGTGTTACCATTTTATTGGTATCAGAGCTACGGTTTAGTCGATTCTAGGACTACCGTAATACGTTTGGGTCTAGCTATACATGCCATTTTGTGATTATTTGATAGTGTGGTGATTTCTGACGATTGAAAATGTGTTTATTTATAGTAATGGATCCCGATCCCGACCGAGCGGTAGCTGATGATCTTGAGAGTGTGGCGCCTGCTCCCGCACAAGGGATAGCTCCGGCGGACTCTCAACCGATTGCTAGTAATCCGAATGACGAAGCTAGACAAGCTTTCTATAGCATAATGAATGATTGGTTCAACCAATACATTCGAACTAATACGGCTGTTCCACAACCTCCATTCCCGACTAATGCCACCCCGCACCTACAATACCTCCGGAAACTGACCAAATAAGGTCAAATAAGCCCCCAGTTGACAGAATCCGAAAACATGGGGCTTCTAAATTTAAGGCTACGGATAGTGATGATGCCGAGCAAGCTGAATTTTGGTTGGACAACACTATTCAGGTACTCGATGAGCTATCTTGCACACCCGATGAGTGCCTAAAGTGTGCTATCTCCTTGCTACGTGATTCTGCCTACTATTGGTGGAATACGTTGACTTCTGTTGTGCCTAAAGAGCAAGTAACTTGGGAGTTTTTCCAAACCGAGTTTCGGAAAAAGTATATCAGTCAGAGATTTATGGATCAAAAACGGAAGGAATTTCTTGAACTTAAATAAGGTTCCATGTCGATTACCGACTATGAACGAAAGTTTGTAAGGCTTAGCCGATACGCACGAGAATGCATTTCCTCAGAAGCCGTAATGTGTAAACGTTTCGAGGATGGATTGAATGATGATATAAAGCTGTATGTTGGCATTTTGGAAATCCGAGAATTTGTGGCACTTGTCGAGCGAGCTTGCAAAGCCGAGGAGCTCAGTATGGAGAAAAGAAAAGCTGAGGCGGGAGCAAGGGAGTTTCGTAAGAGGTCTTCGGGGAAGCCCTTCCCACAGTCATCGAAGAAATTTAGAGATGGCTTAGGCCGGTCTAGAGACACTTCGGGCTTTTCTAGACGAGATCGCGATCGACCCCTTTTGAATGCACGAGTCACTTTGGTCGCCAGTGTGGGAAATGATCGTCGAGATAGAACGAAGTGCCAGTATTGTGGCAAATGGCATTCTGGAAGTTGTAGATTCCATGACCGCTCCTGCTACAAGTGCGGGTCAGTTGACCACTTTATCAAAGAGTGCCCGAGATTGTCTGAACAGAATGTAAATCAGAGTGGGAAACCGAGTGCTACCACTGCTCGAGGTAGACCATCTAGAAACACGGGAAATGCTAGTGGTGGTTAGAGAGGATCTAGAGATGTTGCGACCAGATCTAAGGCTCGTGCTCCTGCTAGGGCTTATGCTATACGCGCACGCGAGGATGCTTCCTCGCCAGATGTTATTACCGGTACTTTTACTCTCTTTGATACTAATGTGATTGCTTTGATTGACCCTGGTTCTACTCATTCTTATATATGCGAAACCTTAGCATCCAATAAGACTTTACCTATTGAGTCTACTGAGTTCGTAATTTGGGTGTCAAATCCCTTGGGTCGTTACGTGCTTGTCGACAAAGTGTGTAAGAAATGTTCCCTAGTAATTCGAGGTTCCTGTTTTCCGGCGGACTTGATGCTTTTGCCGTTTGATGAATTTGATGTTATTCTTGGTTTGGATTGGTTGACCGTGCATGATGCGGTTGTGAATTGCAAAAGCAAGACTATGGATTTGAGGTGCACAAATAACGAGATGATCCGAGTTGAGTCTACGGACTTGGATGGGTTGCCAGCTGTAATATCCTCAATGTTGGCCCAGAAATATGTAAGAAAAGGGTGCGAAGCATACCTTGTGTATGTACTTGATGACAAAGAATTAGAAAAGAAACCCGAATCTGTGCCGGTGGTTTGTGAATACCCGGATGTTTTTCCTGAAGAATTATCGGGTTTACCACCTGTTCGGGAGGTAGAGTTTGGTATTGAGCTTGTACCTGGAACTACGCCAATTTCGATAGCTCCGTATCGTATGGCACCAACCGAGTTAAAGGAGTTGAAAGCTCAGTTGCAAGAGTTGGCTGATAGAGGTTTCGCTCGACCAAGTTTCTCACTTTGGGGTGCACCAGTATTGTTTGTGAAGAAGGAGGACGGAACCATGAGGTTGTGCATCGACTATCGTCAGCTGAATAAAGTAACAATAAAGAATAAATATCCGATACCGCGTATTGATGATTTGTTTGATCAACTAAAGGGAGCCTCAGTGTTTTCAAAGATAGATTTGAGATCAGGTTATTATCAGTTGCGAATTCGAGATTCAGATATACCCAAAACTGCTTTCAGAACGAGATACGGCCACTACAAGTTCTTAGTGATGCCGTTTGGGCTCACTAATGCCCCTGCGGTATTTATGGACTTGATGAATCGGATCTTCAGACAGTATTTGGATCGGTTCGTAGTTGTGTTTATTGATGACATCTTGGTCTATTCAAGAGATGAGACCGAACATGCTGAGCACCTGAGATTAGTGTTGCAAATTTTACGGGATAAGTAGTTATATGCTAAGTTCAGTAAGTGTGAGTTCTGGTTAAGAGAGGTTAGCTTCTTGGGCCACGTGGTATCCGCATCGGGTATTCGAGTTGACCCGAACAAAATTTTAGCCATACTTAACTGGAAGCCTCCGAGAAATATTACTGAGGTTTGGAGCTTTTTGGGACTTGCCGGTTACTACCGACGGTTTGTAAAAGGTTTCTCGATGATAGCCACACCGATGACGAAGCTACTTCAAAAAGATGTTAAGTTCGAATAGACGGAAAAATGTCAGAAAAGTTTTGATCAACTGAAAACTTATTTGACCGAAGCTCCAATTCTAGTGCAGCCCGAATCAGGCAAAGAATTTGTCATTTATAGTGATGCGTCCTTACTTGGGTTAGGTTGCGTATTGATGCAAGAAGGTCGAGTTGTGGCCTATGCGTCGAGACAATTAAAGCCACATGAGAAAACTTATCCGACCCATGATCTCGAACTAGCTGCCATCGTATTCGCTTTAAAAATATGGCGACATTACTTATTTGGTGAGAAGTGCCATGTATTTTCGGATCACAAAAGTCTCAAATATTTGATGACTCAAAGAGACTTAAATCTGCGACAAAGACGTTGGCTTGAGTTGTTGAAAGATTATGAGCTTGTCATTGATTACCACCCGGGAAAGACTAATGTGGTTGCGGACGCCTTAAGCCGGAAATCACTGTTTGCTTTACGAGCGATGAATGTACACTTGTCTGTTCTACCCGACAATGTGTTAGTAGCTGAATTAAAGGCCAAACCATTATTGATTCATCAAATTCGTGAAGCTTAGAAAGTCGACGATGAATTGGTTTCAAAACGAGCTGAATGTGTTTCGAATATGGAATCCGAATTTCAAATTGATGATGACGATTGTTTGAGGTTCAGAAGTCGGTTGTGTGTTCCAAGAAATTCAGAACTCATTTCGATGATTCTGAACGAAGCCCATTGTAGCCGAATGTCAATTCACCCGGGGAGTACGAAAATGTACAACGATTTGAAATGTCGGTTTTGGTGGCATGGTATGAAACGAGACATCTCCGACTTTGTTTCAAGATGTTTAATATGTCAACAAGTGAAAGCGGAACATCAAGTGCCTTCAGGATTACTTCAGCCGATCATGATACCCGAGTGGAAATGGATCGAGTCACAATGGACTTTGTGTTCGGACTGCCATTGTCAGCAAGTAAGAAGGATGCGATTTGGGTTGTTGTTGATAGACTGACTAAGTCGGCTCACTTTATCCCCGTGCGTACGGATTTTTCACTGGATAAACTAGCTGAATTGTACGTTTCTCAGATTGTGAGATTACACGGGGTACCTATTTCTATCGTGTCGGATAGAGATCCGAGATTCACCTCACGATTTTAGAAGAAATTGCAAGAAGCTTTGGGTGCCAAGCTACATTTTAGCACTGCTTTTCACCCCCAAACCGATGGTCAATCCGAGCGGATAATTCAGATACTTGAGGATATGTTGAGATGTTGCATCCTCGAGTTCAGTAGTTCATGGGAACGGTATTTACCTTTGATTGAATTCGCTTACAACAATAGTTTTCAATCAAGTATTAAGATGGCACCTTACGAGGCTTTGTACGGTCGTAAATGCCGTACACCATTGTTTTGGACCGAGCTCGGTGAAAGTAAAATTTTCGGAGTTGATTTGATTAAAGATGCCGAACAGAAAGTAAAGGTAATCCGTGAAAGTCTGAAGGCAGCCACAGATCGTCAGAAATCGTATGCGGATTTGAAACGAAAAGACATTGAATATCAGGTGGGAGATAAAGTATTTCTTAAAGTTTCGCCTTGGAAAAAGGTACTCAGATTTGGCCGTAAAGGCAAGTTGAGTCCGAGATTCATTGGGCCGTACGAAATCTCCGAACAAGTTGGTCCAGTTGCGTATAAATCGATTTTGCCCCCTGAACTTGAAAAGGTTCAAGACGTCTTTCATGTTTCGATGCTTCGACGTTATAGATCCGATCCGTCACACATGATTAATCCATCAGAAGTTGAAATTCAATCTGACTTGAGTTATGAAGAAGAACTGATTCGTATCCTAGCTCGTGAAGTGAAAGAGTTGCGAAACAAAAGGGTTCCGTTAGTAAATGTGTTATGGCTCAAACACGGAGTCAAAGAAGCTACTTGGGAAACCGAGAATGCCATGAAAGAACGATACCCAAACTTATTTACCGGTAAGATTTTCGGGGACGAAAATTTCTTAAGTGGGGGAGAGTTGTGACAGCCCAAAATTGACCCTAGTCGGGAAGTGGTTTCGGGACCGCTAAACCGAGTCACCGAAATGTTTGAATGTGATATTTATTGTCTAAAATATGTGATTATGAAGGTGTGAAAGTTTTAGGCTTCGATTTAGTAAATTGCATGTGAATTTAGTCAAAAGGACTTATGGGTGACATTTTTGAAATGTGATAGGCTAATCTACAAGGACCTAATAGTGCATGTAATCAAAAGGGAGGACTTGCATGTCAATTTCCCCCCCTAATATGTAGTGGCCGGCCATGAGCATGGGTGGACAAGATGTTATGGCTAAAAACATGTCATAAACATGTTGGGGTAATGCATTATGTAAGGATTAATAAAATAAAGAGCATGGGCAATAAAATATTAGTGTTAGTAGGATGAGAAACAAAAAAAAAGAAAAAAAAGAAAGGATGTGTGTGATTGTCCCCCCCCCATTGCCGTGAGTTGAAGGAAAGAAAAACAAAAAAAAAGTGTTCATCCTTTGGTTCATCCTTGGCCGAAAATTTTAAGGAGGAAGGAAGAAGAAAGGTTGAAGAGGTTTGGCCATACATGTAACTAGGCTAAGGTATGTTTGATGATGTTCCATGAGATGCATGCATGTTTTAGTTGTTAGCTTGAGTTCTACCTAGCCCATGGTCTAAATCGTGCTATGTGATGGAAATGACACTCGGCCATGGATGCATCATTCTTGCTTGGTGTTGATGTTGTGTTGGTGAGATATCAAGTTATTTTTTGACCAAGTTGAGATTTGAATTTTTGGAATGAGTAAGGTTTTCGGCTGTGGTAAATATAAGGGTGATGGATGTTGTGTCATGCTAAATCTAGATGAACAATGTTAGTGCTTATATCTCGATATTCATGAGTTTCTTTCTTGGTTTTACCTCAAACCCATGAAGTATTTTAATTGGTGTTGTTAGAGGTTTCGATCATGGGATTATAAGCTTGTTAGTTTTGATGATGAAATTTATGCCTTGCAAGGGTAAATGGTGTCTTGATGCATTCGGCCATGGTAGAAAGTAGATGTGAAATGGTAGTAAGATAAAATGCAAAATGTTAGTATTTGATTACTAGTGTATAAATGCGTATTAGCCGAGTTTTGAATTTGAAATGAAACGGTATAGAACCAATACGAGTAACCATACTTGTGGGAAGTATTAAGCATATAATTGGCCTCAACATATACATGCATACTCGGCCACATGAGAAGATTAGTGTTGCATGCATTCGGTTAGAGGCAAGCATATTGATGCCTTTATCTTGGTTAGGACAATCGGCTAAAAGGGAGTGTGGGTTAATATGTTGAGTTGATGCATGATTTCACATGTATGTGACTTTAATGTCTAATGTATAAATATGGGCTAAGTGCCTTGTGTTCCTCTTTTCGATGCTCAAATGATTAAATCAATTTATTTGTTTAATTAAGCTCAAGAGCAAAGGGGATCTAAATCCGATAAAGGGAAGGAAAAAGTGGTCGAATAGCCATCGAAATCGTTCGACAACATCCGAGGTAAGTTCTTGAGTAATAGAGCTTAAATTATGATTTGATTAGATCATGTTTTAAGCAAATCAAAGTCATGCTCTTTGTGTGTGGCTATTGAGCCGAAATTGCAAGAGTGATAAGTGTCTTGTGTTTGAGTTTTGCTAATGAAAATGAAATACGAATGTGTCATGATTTATTGTTAAATGTGCATTGTTATTCGAATGATGTCCGGGCTAAGTCCCGAAGGCTTTGTGCTAAGTGACCATATCCGGACTAAGATCCGAAGGCATTTGTGCGAGTTACTAATTCCGGGCTAAGCCCGAAGGCATTGGTGCGAGTTACTAAATCCGGGTTAAGTCCCGAAGGCATTTGTGCGAGTTACTATAACCGGGCTATGTCCCGAAAGCATTTGAACGAGTAGCTATATCCGGTTAAATTCCAAAGGTACGTGATTCGGGAATGAACGATCTTGCTGTAAAAATTTCAGTTAATACGCTTGTAACATCCCAACATTGAGGTATGTTTCGTATGTGCTTTGAATTAGTTGAGCCCTTACAAATAAGTATTCGCTCAGTTGATAAATGAGCTACCGGCCTTTGGCTAAGTTGATCTTTGTGTATGAATATAAGGGTTGGTAATGTGAAGTAAGTATGATATTGAAAATTTGTGCATATGAAATTATCTGTTTAGCTACATGAATGCTATACTTTTGTTGTGCTGGAATCCCTTGCTCAAAACTTACTAAGCATAAATTGCTTACTCCGTTTCTTTGTTTCTCTGTTTTATAGATTTTGGCTCGTCAGCTATCGGACTCGGGATTTTTGGAAGTCGAAGTCTCCCACACTATCAAAGCCCCCTTTTGGTACAATTTTGGTTGAGCTTTGAAATGGCATGTATAGGACTACCCTTTTGTTGTTGGTCATGAACCCTTCGGTATTGTGTAAATTTGGATAGCCATGCGAAAATGGCTTAAATATACTTTAATCATAGCATTATAGTCGTTTTGTATGTTGTCCGTCGAGAGGTATGGAAATGTTGGCAACGGTTAGCCATGGGAATGGTTATTCATGATCACTTTTGATATATGTATGACAAACTCTAGTTGATCCATGAAGGATCATGAAATAGGTAAAGTTTACCTTAAAAGTAGATGCTGGCAGCAGCAGTGATGTGGATGTGAAAAATCACTAAAAATAGTAGGAATGGAATTAAATAGTGAATAAATTATGTAATCGAACCTTGATGAATCTATTTTCATAGGAAAGTAACGAAACATTGATATGAACAGTATATTATGAGATATTCAGGTTCTCGTGAGATAGGGCCAGAACGGTTTCTGGATTCCCTGTTCCGAATTTGGAAATTCATTATAAATTAACCAGAGATAATTAGAAGTCATGCCATATATGCATAGATTCCCTTTTGAGTCTAGTTTCTATAGAAACAAACGACATCAGTATTGAAGCCCTGTACAGGGAGATATCTAAATTGTAATGCATGAAGGTCAGTGTAGTCGCACCCTGTAACAGGGGAGACTTTAACTAATAAACTGTACTAATTGGCCTGACCAAAAATTCTAGAAAAAAATATGTAGATGGAAATATGAGTCTAGTTTCAGGGAAAAATTACGAAACTGATTTTCGAGTTTTAGAACTCAAGATATGATTTTTAAGGTGACAGTGACATAGTTAGCCAACTGCCTGGAAATTTTTAAAATGGACTGTAAAAGTAAATGAATTAAGTCGGTTAGCACCTCGTGTTCGACTCCGGCAACGGTCTCGGGTACGGGGTGTTACATGAAAGCTTTATTAACTGAGGCACCTGTGTTGGTTCAGCCAGAGTTTGGTAAAGAATTCATGATTTACAGCGATACTTCATTGAATGGTTTGGGCTATGTTTTGATACGAAAGAGGAAAGTGATAGTGTATGCTTTTCGACAGTTGAAAATGCACAAGAAGAATTATCTGACTCACGATTTAGAGCTTGCAGCTATTGTATTTGCTTTAAAGATTTGGTGACACCATTTGTATGGAGAAAAATGTCACATCTTCATAGATCGTAAAAGCCTGAAGTATTTGATGTCACATAAAGATTTGAATTTGAGACAATGAAAATGGCTCGAGTTATTTAAAGACTATGACTTGATCATTGATTATCTTCCAGGAAAGGCTAATGTTATTGCTGATGCTTTGAGTAGATAATCTGTATTTTCTTTACGAGTGTTGAAGACACAATTGATGTTAATTGATGATGGTTCAATTTTAGTTAAGTTAAAAGCTAGGCCGACGTTTTTGCAGCAGATTTTTAAAGCTTAGAAATGTGATGATGTTTTGATCGCTAAACGAAAATAGATTGAGATGACACCTAATTCAGATTTTCATACTAGTTCCGATGACAATTTGTACTTCAAAGACAGAATTTGTTTCTGAAAAGTTTCGATCTTATTTAGAAGATTTTTTAGGAAGCTCACAGTAGTAGCTTATCAATTCATCCTGGTAGTAACAAAATGTACGGTGATTTGAAATAGATGTACTGGTAGCCAGGTATGAAACGTGAGATTTCAAAGTTTGTATCTAAATGTTTAGTTTCTTAATAGGTTAAAGCCAAACATCAGTTACCTTCTTGTTTGTTACAATCTGTGATGATTCCAGAGTGAAAATGGAAATGTGTTATGATGGATTTCATATCGGGATTGCATTTATCTCTGAGAAAGAAAGATGTTGTGTGGGTTATTGTAGATCGTTTGACAAAATCCGTGCATTTCATTCTGATGCATACGAATTTTTCACTCGAGAGATTGGCAGAATTGTATGTTGCTGAGATTGTTAGATTGCACGATATGCTAGTTTCTATTATTTCTGACAGAGATCCAGGATTTACATCTCGATTCTGGAGCTCTAGGTATTCGACTGCATTTTAGTACGACATTTCATCCTTAGACCAACAGTTGCCTGAGTGAGTAATTCAAATACTCAAAGATATGCTTCGATGTTGTGTTTAAGAGTTCGAAGGTAGCTGAGAGAGATATTTTCCGTTGGTTGAATTTGCATATAACAACAATTATCAAGTGAGCATTAAAATGGCACCGCACAAAGCTTTGTATGGTTGAAAGTGTTGAACTTCGTTATACTGGACTGAGCTTAGTGAGAAAACTTATCTGGTGTTGATTTGACTTGAGAAATTGAAGAAAAAGTTAAAGTGATATGTGACAGTTTGAAAGCAGCTTCAGATCGATAGAAATCTTACTCGGATTTGAAAAGAAAAGACATTGTATTTCAAGTCGGTGACAATGTGTTTTTGAAAGTGTCACATTGGAAGAAAATCCTTCAATTTTGCTGGAATGGAAAGCTTAGTCCGTGATTTATCGGGCTGTATGATATCATTGAGAGAATTGAACCAGTAACTTATAGATTGGCTTTGCCGTCAGAGTTAGAAAAGATTCATAGTTTCTTCCATGTATCGATGTTATGACGGTGTCGATAAGATCCTTCACACATAATTTCACTTGTTGATGTTAAGATACAACCAGATATGATGTATGTGAAGAACCGATCATAATTCTAGCTCAGGAAGTTATAGAATTGAGAAATAAAAGCATAACTTTAGTAAAAGTTCTATTGCAACGTCATGGTATAGAAGAGGCCACCTGGAAATCGAAAGAAGTTATGAAAGTGCAATACCCGAACTTATTTTCTGGTAAGATTTTTGGGGATGAAAATCCTTTTATGGGGAGAGTTGTAATAGCCTGTTTTTATTAAAATCAGAATAGTAGTATCGGGACCACAAATTTGATGAGTAAATTATTATTTTATTTTTATTTTAATGTTTATGGGATGTTAGTATGGTTATATAAAAATTTCGTTAAGAAATTTTGTTGTTTGCATGCTTAATTTAATGAAAAGGACTAAATCATAAAAAGTACAAAAGTAGAGTTTCATTAGTTAAAGGTGTTAAATAGCTATGAAACTTTAAAATGAGAGGACTTTTATGGTAATTAGACCATTACTATAGTTAGTGGACAAATAAGGGCAAGAATTTGGTGTTTTAAGTAGTTAAAAAACAAAGGTTAATATGGTAATTAAGAAATTAAACTAAAAACAAATAAAAGAAAAAAAATGCATTCATCTTCCCCAAATTTTGTTTCAACCGAAATTAGAAGAAGAAAAAGCCATAGCTAGGGTTAATTCATTTTTCTACAACAACTACTTACATGTAAGTAATTTTTAGCTCATTTTCGATGATTTATATGTTTTCGGGATCATTGTAGCTTAACCTAGCTATCCCGGGATCAATTTGTAAAATTGTCAAAGGTTGAGGGTCATGCAATGAATGATTTTTAAATGGTATTGATGTTTAATGATGGATTATGAGTTCTTGTCGATAAATCAAAGAGTTCAGTGATAAAATAATTATAGATATGACCAGAGACTAAGAATGGTTGACAAGTGAAGGACAGAGTTAGAGAAATATCAGAGTTGACTGAGTTATCTTGGGATTCAAATTGATGACAGAGTATTTTTGAAAGTATCGTCTTGAAAACAATTAGTTAGTAATGCTGGAAATTATGAGAAAGATACTAAACTTCACTCCGGTAAGATTTTCGAGGACGGAAATCTCTAAAGGGGGGAGAGTTGTAATAGCCCAAAATTGGGTCTAGTTGGAACAGAGGTTTCGGGGCCACAAAATCTGAGAGAGAAATAATTATTTTATGATTATTTTGAGATCTATGATATGATTGCATGATTGTGTGAAAATTTCGTGAAGAAATTCTATGCATAAAGTGCTTAATTTGAAGTTAGGGACTAAATTGAATAAGTTGCAAAACTTGCATTCTAGAAGTTTCTAGTATGAAATTGCTTTGAAATATTAATTAGGAGGTCTTAAATAGAAATTTGACAAATTTCTAAGTGATGGACAAAAATTAGACATGGATGGAATTTTTGAAAGTTTAGTAAGGAAGGGCATTTTGGTTATTTGGTAATTAAAAGAAATAAAAAGGGAAAATAAAGCCAAAATTGACTCATCTTTTTCATGGAGGCCGAAATTAGCATGGGGGAAGCCATGGCTAGGGTTTTCAAGCTTTCCAAGCTCAATAGTAAGTCCGTTCTAACCCCGTTTTTCAAGTTCTTTACGTTTTTGGAATCCCGGTAATTTGATTAAGCTTATTCTAGCAATAATTTAAGCTAGGGTTCATATTTGGAAAAATACCCATAGGTGAAATGAGTTTATTTTGCTGTTTTATGATATAATATGAGGTTTTAAATTATGTTAGACAACTTGTGCTACTCGGTTTTGAGTGAAAACGAGTAAAAGGGCTTAATTGGTAAAAATACCTAATAGTCATAAGTATATGTTAGAGTGAGAATTTGATGTTGCCATATAAGGGAAAAGTGATCAGCATGTCATAAATCATAAGAATAAGGGATGATGTTTAAATCCCGAGCCTAGGGGCAAAAGTGTAAATACGCAAAAGTTTAGGGGCAAAATTGTAATTTTTCAAAAGTTTGAGTTAAGGACTGTTTTGAATAGTACATTAATTAAATAAGTAAAATATGATGTTTTAGATCCCGGAAAATGAGATTTGAACCTAGAATGAGAGAAAAATCGAAAGTTGGGAAAGTTGGTAAAATTGCCGTTTTAGTATCGAGGTAAGTTCATATTTATAATAAGCATTAATTTATGCATGTTTCAATGTAAAATTGATATATTTATTATAATTTCCGAGGCGTTGAGAGTATGTAAGTTGGTATGATAATAATACAACAATAATGCTGTAATTTATATTTGAAAGTTAAATTTAGTGAATTAATTGAATTATGTTAAATTAAATGATTATGGTGCCAAGTTTATGAATTGATTTAAAAATATGCCTATGGTACATGAAGTGCATTGAATTATTATACATAAATGTGATTTCTATGATTATGGATATTATGAGAAATTGTAAGTTCATATGATTTTTAATCAGGCAATGTGTAATTTAATGTTATTGCCTTGATATTAAATGAGATGTAAGTTTATATGTAAGTAATACATCAATATTACTTGTATTATGATATTTTATAATAATATTGGAAATATGTTTGTGGATAATTACTTGATTGGTGAAATTGTTGGAAAAGAGAGAGAAATCCCAGTTGAACCTTCGGAAAGATTGGATGATACAGATAGTATGTAGCTAGGTCACATGTATGGTGCTGAGTGCACATCATGTGTACAAGAGAGCTACAAGACATTATGATGTAGCTAGGTCGCATGGGTGATACTATGTGTACACCATGTAGACAAGAGAGCTACGGGATATATGTAGCTAGGTCGCATGCGTGGTTCCAGGTGAAGGACACCATGTAGACAAGAGAGCTACGAGATAAATTGGCTAGGTCACATAGGTGGTACTGAGTGTTCACCATGTGTACAAGAGAGCCGAACTGTATGATGGGTTGAGCTATGTGCTGAAACCACCAAGTATCGAGGATTGATCCGAAGTGTTCAACGGGAGACTCTCTGTGTATTGTTTTGTGAGTTTTGTGATGAATAAGTGCAGGAACTTGGTTATGTGAATGATGTGTTCATTAAGTGACCAAGATGTGGTAAGGTTATAAACAAGTAAGTTATACATGAGGATGATTTTATGGTGACCTTGTGATCAGGGGCCTATACTTGTGATGTATGAAATATGGTGAAAATAATTTGTGATATGTATGGTAAAATGAGGTTAATACAAAGAAAGTGTGAAAGAGTGAATTAGCAATAAAACTGTTTTGGACAGTAGCAGTGACGTGATTTTGAAAAATCACCAAAAATAGTAGAAATTGAATCAGAGACTGAATGAGATATAAAATTAAATCTTAATGAGTCTATTTTCATATAAAAGAAACAGAGAAAGAAAAGGAGTTCAATATCTTGAGATATTTCTGTTTTTGTGAGACTTGTTCAGAATGATTACGTGATCCCCTGTTCTGACTTTGGAAAATCCCAAAAATTTGGATAAAAATAATTAGAGGCTTAAAATTATATTTTTAAAATTCCTAATGAGTATATTTGTAACACCCCACGCCCGAGACCATCGCCGGAGTCGAGCTTGAGGGGTTACCGAACAATGTTTATCAAATTAAGAACTTCAAATTATTTGTTTCTACATTCACAGCTTTCTAACTACCCGCGTCACAGTTACAAGAAAAATCATATCTCGAGTTATGAAACTCAAAATCTAGATCCGTAAATTTTCCCTAAATCTAGACTCATATATATATTTACTAATTGTTTTCTAGAATTTTTGGTTGGGCCAATTAGTACAGTTTATTAGTTAAAGTCTCCCCTATTTCAGGGTTAGACTGCTCTGACCTCTGTGTATTACGAATCAGATATCTCTCTATACAGAATTTCAATGACTAAGAGGTTTGTTTTTCTTAAAACTAGAATCGATAAGGAATCTGTAAATATAAATAAAAAATTCTAATTATTTTTTTAAAATTTATTATGAATTTTTAAAGTCAGAATAGGGGATCCAGAAATCACTCTGGCCCTATTTCACAAAAGTTTAAATATCTCATAAAATATAATTTATTTGCCCGTTTTGTTCAATCCACATGAAAATAGACTCATTAAGATTCAATTTCATAACTTACTCATCATTTATTTCCATTTATACTATTTTTAGTGATTTTTCAAATTCATGTCATTGCTATAGCAATATTCTGTTTTAAGGCAAGTTTCATCTTTCCATGAATTTTTATGAACTAGATAACCTATTAAACTTCCATAATATCAAACATGATCTAAATTAGCCATCACCATGACTTATCAATATCAAACATTTTCTCAACCAAACATGGCCATATCATAAAATTATTTACACAAAATAAGTATATTGCTATACATGCCATACTTAAGTTTTACAAGCCATTTACCGAGATGAAAGTCCTTTGGATAGTGTGATCGAACCTTCGACCCGTCCCGATTCCCGAGCTGGCTTGTTCAAAACTACAGTAAATAAAGAGGAGGGAGTAAGCATAAATGCTTAGTAAGTTCATATGTAAATAACAAGTAACATAACAATACAAATATACCAAACAACTTTAGCATGGTATCACCAAAACATATATCACATTTCTAAACATCATTCATCATCTTACCACCTTATCGTTGTTGTATCTATTTTCAACCCGAGGGTTAAGAACATACCTGTCCAAAGTGTCCATTTCAAAACACTTACCAAAACGTCACTTGCATCTTAAGTGTTCTTCCATTTCACTAGAAATTTTACCCGTTGAACACATCGGAATACAACTCGGATACACGGATAATTTGCACATAAGTGCCTCATATGTAATCAAGAAATCATGTAACCCGCCCCTAATTAACTCGGACTCAACTCAACGAGCTCGGGCGTTCGCATCCATAAGTGAACTCGGACTCAACCCAACTAGTTCGGATGCCTAGTTACATTTCACAAACTCTGACTCAACTCAACGAGTTTGGACATTTGCATCCATAAGTGAACTCGGACTCAACTCAACGAGTTCGGATGCTCAACCATCCTAGTGACATGTCACTTGTATCCTAATTTATTCCTAAGGTTCAAACGGGCTTTTTCCTCGAACACTTATCCTTGCCGTCTTTCGTAGAATGCCGAAATCAATACTCGGTAACAATTATATTTAACAAGTAGTTCACATAATTTACATATTATTTGAAATTAACCACAAAGCATACATTTCATAATAAAATTCAGCATAACATATAATTAACATCAATAACTTAAAAATAACCATTATGCTACATTATTTACACATGAACTTACCTTGGTACCAAAATATAAAGATTTTGCAATTTAGTCCACAATCTTTTCTTTTCCTCGATCGCGACTTGAATCTCGTTTTTCTTGATCTATAATACCAAATTAATCTTATTTAATACATACATTCATCAAAACAGCATTTAATACGAACTTTGGAAAAATTACACTTTTGCCCCTAAACTTTTGCATAATTACACTTTTTCCCCTAGGCTCGGGAATTAAACTTTATTCCTTATTCTTATGTTTTATAACATGCTGATCATTTTTCCCTTCTATGGCAACATCAAATTCTCTCTCTAGCATATACTTGTGACTATTAGGTATTTTTGTCGATTAAGCCCTTTTACTCGTTTTCACTCAAAACCGAGTAGCACAAGTTGTCTAACATAATTTAAAACCACATATTCTATCATAAAACATCAAAATACACAAATTTCACCTATGGATATTTTTCCAAATATAAACCCTAGGTTGAATTATTGCTAACATAAGCTTAATCGAGCTACCGGGATTCCAAAAACGTAAAGAACATTAAAAACGGGGCTTAGAATCACTTACTATGGAGCTTGGAAGCTTGAAACAAACCCTAGCTATGGAGAACCCTTGAAATTTTGGCCTAATGAAGAAGATGGACAAAAATTGGCTTTCAATTTTGTTTTTAATTCATTTTAATAACTAAATGACCAAAATACCCTTACTACTAAACTTTTCAAAAATTCCTTCCATGTCCTTATTTTTTCCATGAACTTAAAATTGGTCAAATTTCTATTTAAGACCTCCTCATTAATATTCCAAAACAATTTCATACTAAAAACTTCTAGAATGCAAGTTTTGCAACTTATTCAATTTAGTCCCTACTTTCAAGTTAAGCACTTTAGGCATAGAATTTCATCACGAAAATTTCACACAATCATGCAATCATATCATAATCATCGAAATAATTATAAAATTATTATTTCTATCTCAGATTTGTGGTCACGAAACCACTATTCCGATTAAGCCCTAATTCAGGATATTACAACTCTCCCCCCTTTTAAGGATTTTCGTCCTCGAAAATCTTACCGGTAAACAGGTGTGGATATTGGTTTCTCATAGTTTCTTCAGGTTCCCATGTAGTCTCTTCTACCCCATGCTTTTGCCACAACACTTTCACAAGTGCAACACTTTTATTTCTTAGTTGTTTGACTTCTCGACCTAAAATCTTAATCGGTTCTTCTTCATAAGTCATATCCGGTTGCAGTTCAATTTCTTTCGGTGAAATTATATGTGAAGGATTCGAACGATACCGACGTAACATAGATACATGAAACACATCATGAATCTTCTCTAATTCGAGTGGTAACACTAGCCGATATGCTACCGGTCCAACTTTTTCAATTATTTCATACGGTCCAATAAAACGCAGACTTAACTTGCCCTTTTGTCCAAATCTAAGGACTTTCTTCCATGGAAACACTTTCTAAGATACCTTATCACCAACTTGAAACTCCATTTCTTTTCGTTTCAAATCCGCATAAGATTTCTATCTATCTGAAGTAGCTTTCAAACAATCTCGAATCACTTTCACCTTTTCTTCGGTTTCTTTTATTAAATCAACTCCATAAATCTGACTTTCCTTGAGTTTAGTCCAATAAAATGGCGTCCGACATTTACGACCATATAATGCTTCATAAGGTGCCATCTTCAAACTTGTCTGATAACTATTATTATAAGCAAATTCTACCAATGGTAAGTACCTTTCCCAACTATCTTGAAATTCCAATACGCAACATCTGAGCATGTCTTCAAGAATCTGAATTACTCTCTCTGATTGTCCATCAGTTTGTGGATGAAAGGCAGTGCTGAAATTTAACTTTGTACCTAATGCTTCTTGCAACTTTTTCCAAAACCGTGAGGTAAACGTCGGATCTCTATCCGAAATGATTGACAAAGGTATCCCATGAAGTCTAACAATCTCTCGGATATACAATTCAGCTAACTTATTAAGAGAATAATTTGTACTTACTGGAATAAAATGAGCCAATTTAGTCAGTCTGTCAACTATTGCCCAGATGGCATTTTTCTTCCCTAGAGTTAACGGCAACCCTGATATAAAATCCATAGTAATCCGATCCCATTTCCATTCAGGAACCATAATAGGCTGGAGTAATCCCGAAGGTACTTGGTGTTCAGCTTTCACTTGTTGACAAACTAAGAACTTTGATACAAACTCAGAAATATCTCTTTTCATTCCACTCCACCAGTACATTTTCTTCAAGTCATTATACATCTTCGTACTGCCCGGATGAACCGCTAAACAACTATTATGTGCTTCATGCAAAATCTTTTGAATCAACTCATCATTTTTCAGTACACAAATCCGATTTTTAAACATCAAACAACCATCAGAACCGATTCTGAAATTTGATCCCGTATCAGCTTCAAACTGTTTTCTTTTGGCTAGCAAATCTTGATCATTTTTTGAGCTTCAGAAATCTCTTGTAAAAACATCGTCTTGCTCTTAACTCCGCTAGAATCGAACCCTCATCTGAAATTTTCAACTGAGTGTTCATAACTCTCAAAGCAAACAACAACTTTCTGCTTAAAGCATCGGCAACCACATTCGCTTTTCCCGGATGATAATCGATAACAAGCTCGTAATCTTTCAATAACTCTAACCATCTTCGCTGTCTCAAATTCAAGTCTTTTTGTGACATCAAGTATTTAAGACTTTTGTGATCGGTATATACTCGGCACTTTTCACCATACAAATAATGTCGCCAAATCTTCAAAGCAAACACCACTGCAGCCAATTCCAAATCGTGAGTAGGATAATTCTTCTCATGAGGTTTTAACTGCCTCGAAGCATAAGCCACCGCTTTTCCTTCTTGCATGAGGACACAACCCAAACCATTTAGGGAAGCATCACTATACACCACAAATTCTTTACCTGATTCGGGTTGTATCAACACTGGTGCTTCAATTAATAACTTTTTCAATTCTTCGAAACTCTGTTGACATTCTTCCGTCCATTCAAATTTAACATCCTTTCGGAGTAGTCTAGTCATAGGAGCAGCAATTATAGAAAATCCATTTACGAACCGTCGATAATACTGTGACATCCCAAAATTGACCCTAGTCGGGAAGTGGTTTCGGGACCACAAAACCGAGTCATACTAATAATTAGCCATCATATTTGATGCTTATTATATGTATATATGCATGTGTGAAAATTTCATGTTTGAATTTTGTTAATTGTAAGTGAATTTTATTAAATAGGACTTATGTGAGAAAATTTAGAAATGTGCTAGGCAAATGTGAAGTGGCCTATTAATGCATGTTATGAAAATGATGGGTTTGCATGTCAAATTACCCAAAATTTGAGCTAGTAGCCGGCCATGCTATGGGTGGAAACATGTTGGGAACATGTTGGCTTAGTGTGTTATGTTAGAAAGAATAAATAAAGGGTTAGTAATTAAGTAATGAAAAGAGAGGGGTGATGAAAACAAAGTTGTCTCATCCATCCCCCCCCATTTTGCCGTAACTAGACAAAGAAAAGAAAAAAAAAAAAGAAAGGGTGTTCATCCTTTAACACCTTGGCCGAAAATTTGAAGAAGGAAGGAAGAAGAAAGGTTGAAGAGATTCGGCCATGCATGTAACTAGGCTAAGGTATGTTTGATGATGTTCCATGAGATGCATGCATGTTTTAGTTGTTAGTTTGAGTTCTACCTAGCCCATGGTCTAAATCTTGCTATGTGATGGAGATGATATTCGGCCATGGGTGTTGTCTTTCTTGGTTGGTGTTTTGATGTTGTGGTGATGAGGCATGAAGATGATTGAGCTTGAGTGTTTAATAAAACAAAAGGTTCTTGGATATTCGGCCTTGGTGTTTCTAATTGGAGGTATGTTGTTTTTATTTCTTGATAATTTATGTGAATTTGAGTTAATTGTTAAGCTCCTTCCATAGCCCATGAATTAATATTTGTTATTGGTTTGAAATGATGCATTCGGATATGGGTTGATTGGGTGTCTTTCAAAGTGTTAAATGTGTTGAAAATGGTTTGATAATGATGATAGTTATGAGGTATAATCGGTCATATAATTAGCTCAATTTGAAAATTTTGTTTGTTGTGTAAGTGCATGAGATACTTGGGTAAATGAACCGGCTTGAGTAATGCTTTAGTTGGGAATGTGTTTTTGCTAAAATGCAAAAATATATATATATTCGAGTGGGTACTAATTATTATGAAATGGATGCAATGACAATGTATGTGATTGTATCTTACATTGAAATGATTAGTTTGTGCCTTAATTGTGGCTCGACAAGAAAGTATATTAGGTCATTATGGGTTTATTTATATGATGATGCTATAATTGTAGTATTGAATAATTGTAGCCTAATAATGTGTTCGGTTGTGCATGAGTAGGGAATATATATATGGTGTTTAAATAACTAGTTATTAAGGTCATTTGTAGCTTAACTCTATGATATACATGTATTAAATTAAATTGCCTATTTGATAAGTGATTAAATAGTAAATGATATTGGTTAAGTAATTAAATAAATCTATTTGTTTTATATTAAGCTCAAGAGCAAAGAGGGTCGAAGTTGGATAGGGGAAAAGAGAAAGTAATTGAGTAGCCTTTCCGCAACCGTTCAAGTATATCCGAGGTAAGTTTTAAGTGTTTAAACGTTGAGTAAATCCAATTATAATAGGACATGATGAGTTGATTTAATAAGATATGATGTGGCCATGATATGTTCTAAGCTCAAATGGTAAGTTCTTATGTGTTTGAGCTTGGGAATTTAAGGGTAATTTGAAATAGTCTGCTTCAGACAGCAGCAGTAACGTGACTTTAGAAATCACCATAAATTTATGGACTTGAATTAGAGGCTGAATGAGACATGAAATTAAAGCTTAATGAGTCTAGTTTCTTATAAAGAAACCGTGTAAGCAAAGGAATTTCCGATAATGAGATATTTAAAGTTGTGTGAGACGGTGTCAGAATGACTCCGAAATCCCTGTTCTGTTTTTAGAAAATCATTATAAATTGTACAAAAATGGTTATAAGATAAAATTTAAATGCTTACACTCCTTAATGAGTCTAGTTTCAAATGAAATCAAATAAAACACATTTTGAATTCTGTAAAATGAGAAATTTGATTCGTAGTGAAGAGTGGTCAGATTAGTCAAACAGTGAAACAGGGGAAACTCTAAGAAAAATCTGGTATTGATTGGCCAAACATAAAATTCTGGAAATTTTATGGATGGAATATATACGAGTCTATATTCAGGAAAAATTAACAGAAAGTGATTTGGAGTTTTGTAGCTCCAGTTATAAATAATTTAGTGACTATTGCTCAGGAAAAACAGCTTGTGCTGAATTTGAGATTATGTTGTGAACCTTGATAAACTTGTTTTAGTTGCTCATAAGCTATTGATTAAACCCATACTTGAATTCTAAATCGTGATATTGTAAGTTTATGAGTATTCGAATATGAAATGATAGTAAGGCCTAATGGCCGATGTGATGAATGTGAAAGTGTATATATATGTGATAAGGCCTAATGGCCGATGTGATGAATGTGAAAGTGTATATATGTGATAAGGCCTAATGGCCGATGTGATGAATGTGAAAGTGTATATATATGTGATAAGGCCTAATGGCCGATGTGATGAATGTGAAAGTGTATATATGTGATAGGGCCTAATGGCCGATGTGATGAATGTGAAAGTGTATATATGTGATAAGGCCTAATGGCCGATGTGATGAATGTGGAAGTGTATATATATGTGACAGGGCCGAGTGGCCAACGTGATGAATGTGAAAGTGTATATATGTGATAAGGCCTAAGGGCCGATGTGATCAATGTGGAAGTGTATATATATGTGACAGGGCCGAGTGGCCAACGTGATGGATGTGAAAGTGTATAAATGTGATAAGTCCAGAAGGGCATTTGTGTCAGTACTATATCCGGGTTAAAACCCCGCAGGCTTTATGCGAGAATATTATCACTGATTAATGTCCTTAAGCTTCGTGCTTGTACTATATCCGAGCTCTAAAGACCCGATAACTTCGTGTGGAGATTATGTCCGGGTAAGACTTCGTAATAAGAATTGCTTATAAATATATTCAATGAGAAAGGTTAAACAGGTATGTACTCCAAGTTTATATGTGAGCTTGATTTGCACTAAATCATAAGGTAGTTATGTGATGCATACGAGAGCAATCTATGAGACTATTCCTATGATTATGTGACATCGGATCAGTGTGAGAGGTGATGTGAAATCATACGATATATCTATGTCACATGAGCTCACTTTTATGTGAAAGTTTATCTGCCTATTGTATATGATGAGATGTGCAGATTCGGTAAAGGGATGGTATGCCCGAAGGAAGAGTGAAATAAAAATACGAACAACTATGTTATAATTTGATTGTTATCTATTGACACTGCTTAAAACTTACTAAGCATTGTAATGCTTATTCCGTTTACTCTATTTCCTCTGTTTTATAGATCTCATTGCGAAGCTACAGGCTCGGGATCATCAGCAACTAGTCACACTATCACTACTGCTATGTTTCGGATTGTCTTATGGCATGTATAAATAGACTAGTGGCGGAAGAATATTTTGGTTAATGTATATAGCCATGCGAAAATGGCTTATATATGTTTGAGCATAATGTTATAATCATTTGGTATGGAATGGTTAATCGCTATCATGATTTGTGCTATTTATGCTAAAAGGGCTAGTTGAATCATGGAAACTAGGAAATAGGTAATGTCTACCTTAAAGGCATATGCTGGCAGCAGCAGTGATGTAGATTTGGAAAATCACTAAAATAGTAGGATTGGAATTAAATAGTGAATAAATTATGTAAACGAACCTTGATGAATCTATTTTCATAGGAAAGTAACGAAATGATCATATGGACAGTATGTTAAGAGATATTCAGGTTCTCGTGAGACAGGGCCAGAACGGTTTCTGGATTCCCTGTTCCGACTTTGGAAATTCATTATAATTTAACCAGAGATAATTAGGAGTCATGCCATATATGTATGGATTTATCTCTGAGTCTAGTTTCTATAGAAACAAACGGAATCAGTATTGAGCCCTGTGCAGGGAGATATCCAAGTCGTAATGCGCAAAGGTCAGTGTAGTCGATCCCTGTAACATGGGAGACTTTGACTAATAAACTGTACTAATTGGCCTGGCCAAAAATTCTAGAAAAAAATATGTAGATGGGAATATTAGTCTAGTTTTAGGGAAAAATTACGAAACTGATTTTCTAGTTGTGAAACTCAAGATATGATTTTTAAGGTGACAGTGTCGCAGTTAGCCAACTGCCTGAAAAATTTTAAAATGGACTGCGATAGTAAGCGAATTTAGTCTGTGAACCCCTCGTGTCTGACTCCGGCAACGGTCTCGGGTACGGGGTGTTACAATTTTATTGGTATCAGAGCTACGGTTTAGTCGATTCTAGGACTAACGTAGCACGCGTGAGTCTATTTATACATGCCATAAAGTGATAAAATGATAGTGTGATGATTTTTGGCTATTAAAAAGTGTTTGCCGTATTGTAATGAATCTTGATCCCGATCAATCTGTAGCAAGCTTCTGACTATGAGAATTTGTGATATAACTTCACTTAGATATGCCTAAATTATTAAGTTGATCAGGTACGTATCATGTACTCGTATTTGAATTTCGATTTGGATTGAATTATAAGGGTATAAGTGATGCAATTTTGAAAGAGTGTTATGACTATAAATGTGATTTTTGTATGTGGCTATGGAACTGGAAGTTGAATGGTCGATAAGCATGTTGTGTTTGTATTCAAGTAATGTAAATGATATACTAATGTGTATTGCTATATGTGTATATGTTTGTAGAGACGAAATTGTCGAATGTAAAAAGGCAGTGAAGCGTATAGAGTGGTTGGTTTTCAGCACTAAGTGTGCGGGCAATAAGTGTTCACGGTTGTGAGATTGGCACTAAGTGTGCGGGCAATAAGTGTTCACGGTTGTGAGATTGACACTAAGTGTGCGGGTAATAAGTGTTCACGGTTGTGAGATTGGCACTAAGTGTGCGGGCAATAAGTGTTCACGGTTGTGAGATTGGCACTAAGTGTGCGGGCTTGAAATGCATGGCACTAAGTGTGCGAGTTTAAAGTACATGGCACTAAGTGTGCGTGGTTGATTATTAAGCACTATGTGTGCAAACCCACTATATATATATATTTTCTATCAATTATTTATATTAAGGGTGCGACCTTACCAAGTCGATTTCGGACAGCGGAAAGGGGTAAGTTCTTGAGTAATAGAGCTTAAATTATGATTTGATTAGATCATGCTTTAAGCAAATCAAAATCATGCTCTTTGTGTGTGGCTATTGAGCCGAAATTGCAAGAATGATAAGTGTCTTGTGTTTGAGTTTTGCTAATGAAAATGAAATACGAATGTGTCATGATTTATTGTTAATGTGCATGGTTATTCGAATGATGTCCGGGCTAAGTCCCGAAGGCTTTGTGCTAAGTGACCATATCCGGACTAAGATCCGAAGGCATTGGTGCGAGTTACTAAATTCGGGCTAAGTCCCGAAGAGCATTCATGCTAGTGATATATCCGGGCTAAGTCCCGAGGGCATTCGTGCTAGTGATGTATCCGGGCTAAGTTTCGAAGAGCATTCGTGCTAGTGATATATCCGTGCTAAACCCCAAAGAGCATTCGTGCTGGTGTTATATCCGGGCTAGGTCCCGAAGAGTAATCATGATGGTGACGTGTATTCGGTCTTCGTGCCTAGTAGGCTCGTGCCGGTAATTTGAGCAAAGTTTAAGTGCTCATTACTATACGAATTCAAATTTAAATGAGATGATATGTTTAAAAGTGTACATACATGATGTTTATAGACTTGGTTAAGTCATATCAATGTGTATTAACAAATGAATAGAGCACTATGTATGTGAATGATTAGAGGCACTGTGTGTGTGCGAATTCCTTTAACCGAGCACTATGAGTGCGAGATCGGTCAGTGGGCACTAAGTGTGTGAAGTGGAGTTCATGTAAGACCTCGTTTGGGACGAAGGCATTGATTTGAGATAGTGTGTAAGACCATGTCTGGGACATGGCATCGGCTCGATATGTGAGAATATGTAAGACCATATCTAGGATATGGCATTGTAAGAGCTATATGTGCTATTGCTGAATGGACACTATTTTGTTAATCTTGTTCAAGAAATTATTTTGATTAAGTTTCGACATTCGAAAGTTTGAAAGAATTTTTGATGAATGTTGATAATTTTGGATATACGAGTTATGCGCTAGAATAAATCTCATGCCAGTGTATTATATTAGGCTTTATGCCTATTCGACTGTATACGGGTAACGTTAACTATGATTGATGTGCTAAATGAACTAAATGTTCAGGTAGTGGAAGTTGACTTTTCTTTTGGAAATGAGTTTAGTTGATATTGAGATGTGATAAATTATAAAGGATATTTATTGGGATGTTTGAGTATATGTGTACTTTCGGTTAGGTTACAGCTTATTCATGAATGAAAATGTGGTTACAAATATGTGGGTTGATTATGAGAATTATACATGTTAATATGTGCTCAATATGTGTTTGAAATGCATTTGTGAATTAAGTTAAGTGATTATGCTTATGAAATCAAGAAAATGAGATATATGTGCATATTTGTAGAATGTTTATGTATTTGTTTTAAGATAAGAAAATGATTTATGGATCGATGCGAAATCAGTAATGAATTACAATTGCTATCGATGAGCTAATGTTTATATGGATATAATTCAATAAGAGGACGTTATCCTAAACTATGCATCGGTAGAAATTTTCGAGGACGAAATCCCTAAAGGGGGGAAGAGTTGTGACATCCCAAAATTGACCCTAGTCGGGAAGTGGTTTCGGGACCACAAATCGAGTCATACTAATAATTAGCCATCATATTTGATGCTTATTATATGTATATATGCATGTGTGAAAATTTCATGTTTGAATTTTGTTAATTGTAAGTGAATTTTATTAAATAGGACTTATGTGAGAAAATTTAGAAATGTGCTAGCAAATGTGAAGTGGCCTATTAATGCATGTTATGAAATGATGGGTTTGCATGTCAAATTACCCAAAATTTTGAGCTAGTGGCGCCATGCTATGGGTGTGGAAACATGTTGGGAAATGTTGGCTTACGGCTGTGTTTTATGTTTAGAAAGAATATATATAAGAGGGTGTAGTGAATTAAGTCATGGGGAGAAGAGGATGAGCTTGAGTGTTTAATAAAAACAAAAAGGTTCTTGATATTCGGCCTTGGTGTTTCTAATTGGAGGTATGTTGTTTTTATTTCTTGATAATTTATGTGAATTTTGAGTTAATTGTTAAGCTCCTTTCATAGCCCATGAATTAATATTTGTTATTGGTTGGAAATGATGCATTCGGTATGGGTTTGATTGGGTGTTTTCAAAGTGTTAATGTGTTGGAAATGGTTTATAATGATGATGTTATGAGGTATAATCGTCATTATTAGCTCATTTGAAAATTTTTTTGTTGTGTAGTGCATGAGACTGGGTAAATGAACCGGTTTGGTAATGCTTTAGTTGGAATGTGTTTTTGCCTAAAATGAAAAATATATATATAGTTCGAGTGGGTCTATTTTATGAATGGATGCAATGACAATGTATGTGATTGTATTTACATTGAAATGATTAGTTTGTGCTTAATGTGGCTCGACAAGAAAGTATATTAGTCATTATGGGTTATTTATATGATGATGCTATAATTGTAAGTATTGAATAATTGTAGCCTAATAATGTGTTCGGTTGTGCATGAGTAGGGAATGTATATATGGTGTTTAAATAACTAGTTATTAAGGTCATTTGTAGCTTAACTATATGATATACATGTATTAAATTAAATTGCCTATTTGATAAGTGATTAAATA